>NC_133432.1:38614417-38914417 GCF_011762505.2 Arvicanthis niloticus
CAAATTCCGGTCCTCACCCCTGAGCAGCAAACACTCCAACCACCGAGTCATCTCCCAGCCCCTTTAAGGTGATATCTGAATACGTGGGGGCTGAAAAGATTATAAACTGCAGGGACAAACATGAGTATCTGACACACTGTGATACAATGTATCCATTTATCCATTAATCTTTTGAAGCAGGTTCTCATGTAGCACAGGATGGCCCTTGAATTCATGAGGAAGCTGAAGATACCTTGAAACTCTTGGTTCTTCTGTCTCTAACTCCCATATGCTAAAGTTATATGCATGTGTCACCACAGTGGCTTCACTTTTGTATCCTTTTACATTTGAGGTGGGGTATGCGTGCCAAAGTCATCAGGCTTAGCAGCAAGCACCTTTACCTGATGAGCCACCTAGTAGGCCCTCAGTTATTCTTTAAGGTAAATTATCTCCAGAGAGCCTGGGACTCTAAAGAGTCCAACACCCTTATCATCTCTTCCTCCTTGGATTAAGTGAGTCTAAATCTACTACTTGAACTTCAAAATGCTGGGAAAGTACTGTACATAGCACTCACTGGGAGAGGTCAGAAGCCAAGGGATCTGGAGTGGGGAGAAGCCTCAACTGGGAAAGCATGAGGACCTGACTTGGATCCCCAGCACCCATTTTAAAAGCCACTCCAAGTGCTGGGGATACAGAAACAGGAAGACCCCTGAAGCTTGATAGCTGTGTCCAGCATGCACAAGGACCTGAGTTTAGAACCCCCACAGCCACCTAACCCCAGCTGTCATCCTAGACCAGGGGTGGAGACAGAGGATCCCTGGGACTGACTGTCCAGGTAGCCTTACTCAATCAGCAAGCTCCAGGTTCAGTGAGAAACCCTGTTCCAAAATCAGGTGGGGCTTGGAAGACGGCTCAGTGAGAAGAAGGCCCGCTGTGCTAGACCTAAGTTCAAGTTCCCGTTAGCCATATAAAAAGCAGGACATGTCTATGTGTGCCTGTAACCCTGGCCACTGTGGGAGGCTGAGACAGGAGGATGCCTGGGGCCTAGGTCCAAGTGTAGTGAGAGACCCTATTTCAAAGGAGTAAGGCAGAGAGTGGTAGAACATGGTTCTCCTCCAGCCTCCACACCTGCGTGTGCACCTCACAAGTGCACCTGCATAAGACCATGTACACACATTACATACAGGCACACATAAAAACAAACCAATGCTTTCGGGCCAGCAAGATGGCTCAGCTGGTGAAGGCACTTGCTGCTGGGCCTGAGTTTATGTTGGAAGGACCAATCCAATGCCTTCAAAGGTAGTACCCCCATGTCTCTGCCTCAACCCTTGCCACAGTGGACCAGCTTTGTAACTTTCTTCTGTGGGCACTATCTTAAGTCTATAACTGACTTTACCCCAGTGCACTGGGATTCACTATTTAGCCCAGGCTAATCCTGAACTGAGCATTTCAGTTTCAGCCTCCAGTGTGAGAGGATATAGTCCTATGATCCAATACCTAGCTCAACCATGTTTCTTTAGCATTCTCAAGATCATTATCCCTTAACCTCATGGCTTAATCAGTTTCAAACGCTTCCTTAAAATTCTGTCCCAAGGCCAGCAAGATGTCTCAATGGGTAAAGGCGCTTGCTGCCAAGCTTGCTGACCTGGCTTTGATCCTTGGAACTGACATGGTAGAAGGAAAGAACTTCCTGCTGGCTGGCTGTCTCTGACCTCCACACACACACGGGGCAGCGCATGAGTGGACCCAAGAAATAAAGTAAATACATGTAACTAAAAATTGATTTTAGCAGTTCATCCCATGGGGCTGGGGAGATGGCTCAGTGGGTAAAGTGTTCTCCAAGCAAGCATTGAGGACCTGAGTTTAACTCTAGAATTCACATAAAAACTCTGGGTGTGGTGGCACATGTTTGTGGCACTTCCCTGATACTAGGGAGACTAAGACGGGAATTTCCTGGGGTGCGCTGGCCAGCCAAACTAGTCTACCTCGTGAATTCCAGACCAGTGTCAAAAAACAAGGCAGGACTGGGGAGACGGCTCAGAGGGTGACGTGCAGGATGTGCAAGTATGAAGAGCGGAGTTCAGATCCCCAAGTCGAGCCAAGCCCAACAATGCACATTTGTAACCCTAGGGTTCCCACAGTGAGGCAGGAGGTGAGCAACAGGAATCCTGAGCATCTTAACAAGCTTCAGTTGAATGCTGCAGCAAATGAGGGCCCAGACTTCCAAAGGGGCTGAGGACTGATAATCCAGGTTATCTTCTGACTCTGACACACACGTGCATGCATGTGCATGTTCACATGTGCACACATACCCCTTCCTAGTTCCCTGTCTCCAGGTATACTCAGTCCTCAAGTCATGGCTGCCATCGGTTTTACACTTACTAACATGTTTTTGTCTGTGCATGTACGTGTGGAAACCAGAGGACAACATGTAATGGCTGGCTCTTTCCTCTCTTTATCCCCGAACAAACGCTCAGGTCATCAGGTTTGGCAGTGAGCTCCATTATCCAATGAGCCGTCTTACGGACCCAACCGCCAGCTTTAAAATGTTTCCATCACACCCAAGAGAAAGCTACCACCTTACTTAGATATCAGTCTGCAGCCACTGACACACACACCCACTGTCGTCCACGGGAAAAGCCCACTCGGGACATTTCAAGTTCACTGTGTAACACAGCTTGCTTTTTTGTTTTTCATTGTTGAGTACTATTTAATCATATGGACAGGCTACATATTATTTATGCATCAGATCAGCATGGACATCTCATTTATCTCCATTACTGGGCTTTTATGAATAACCCTAGGAACGTCTGAGGACCCTGACTTGCAATGGTTTGTTTTATGATTTCTCAACTTTATGACTGTACAAATCAATATGCATCCATCTAACAGAAACTGTGTGTGTGTGTGTGTGTGTGTGTGTGTGTGTGTAATGAGGCTGGTAAGATAGCTTGGTAGATAAAACTTCACAAACCTGGTAATCTTACTTTGGTTCCTGGGACTTTCATAACAGAAGGAGATAACTGATCCACAAAGTTGTCCTCTGACCTCCACCTGAGAGCCATAGCAGACACCCCACCCCCCCACCCCCATGAACTATATGAACAAAATTTTTAAAAAGACACTATAGTGTGCTGCTTGCTAGACTGTATTACAGTGTATTTTTCTTTTGGTGGCACTAGGATTCTAGGCCCTCATGACTATATGGCAGTCACTGTACCAAGGATCCACAACTCCTACATTTACTTTCTGAGACGGAGTCTCACTAGGTTGCCCAAGGTGCCCTCAAACCCACCCTGTGGCCTAGGGGAGGCCTTGAATTTATGATTCTCCTGATTTACCTTCTCAAGTAGTTGGTGCCCCTATGCCGCCAGACCAGGCTTTATTTATTTAAAGTTATAGGGCTGGAGAGATGGCTCAGAGGGTAAAGGCACCTGCTGCCAAACCTGGCAACCAGACTTCCAATTCCCAGGACTAACATGGTAGAATAAGAACCAGTTTCCTCAAGTTGTCCCTGAGCCTTCACACGTGCTCATATACCATATACACAGGCAGGTGAAAGCTTTTAAAGAGTAGCTACAAAGTAACAGGTTTCTTTATGACATTTCCTACTTCTGGTAACTCTCCACCTTCCCTACCTTCCCACTTTCAGTATCTTATGTGATCTATTACCTCTCTCACCCCACAGCCCCCTTCTCAGCTTCCCTGTCTTTACTCCCACCTAGGTAATCAATCCATATTTAACAACTAGAAGTATTTGTGAGGAATAGGCCCAGCTTTAAATAAACGCACTCGCAATTCTGAGGGGTTCATCAGGATATGATCCCATTGGAAATCAAGAACTGCCTCCAAAAGTATTTGTATATGGTGTGTGCACACCTGTGTGTGTGTGCAGGCACCTGTGCCTGTGGGGGCGGGGAGGATGGTGCAGGTCCTACTCTGACACTTTCTTATTTCCTTGAGTCAGAGTCTTTTATTAAACCTGGGGCTTCACCTGAAGCCACCAAGCCCAGGTCCAATCTCCATCTCCCCCACAGCACTGGGTTTAAGAGGTGTGAGTGTACATAGTTTTTTTTTTTTTTGTTTGACACAGGGTAGGCCCTGAATCCACCTAGGCCTAGGACTCAAGCGATGCCCCTGCCCCCAGAGTGCTGGGATAAAAGGCTAGCCTAAGCACAGACACTCCTGGCTTCTACTTGTTTCTTTTTTTTAAATGCAAGGGCTGATGCTAGTACCTGCACTTGGGTTCTTATGCTTACACAAGTACCCGTACCCACCCAGCCCTTCCTGCAGCCTTGCCATGCATGTTTATATAGCTCTGTATTCCTTTCTCCGGGATAGACACTTGATTCTAGGTTTAATCTCAGGACTGTCAGAATCAGTTTTTCCAAAGCTAGCTGCACCATTCTAAATTTCTACCAGAAATATAGAAGGATCTCCACCTTCCATCCTCCCATCTGCCCTTCTTTCTCCTCTGGCTAGGATAGAACACACAGCCTATACTTGTTAGACAACCACTGCACAGCAGAGCCATGCTCACAAGCCCCCATCCCTCCCAAACTTCAGTTAACACTTCCCTGGATTGCATAAGGAAGGTCAGATACCCAACAAGGCTCAATGGTTTTGTTCTATATCAGCCAAATGATAAAAATAATATAAAAATAAATAAAAAATTAAAATCACTGGGTGGTATAGTTTTAAGGTAATTTTATGGCATATGACTTGTATCCCAATGAAACTGTCACGTTAAAAGAGTAATAACAAAAGTGGACATTTGATCCTAACCAAACTGACATATTGAAAATGTAACCATTGTATTTTTAAAATGTGTTCCATCAGAAATGTTAGAACACTTTTTTTTTTCAAGATATGATGCAAGTCAGTGTAGCTGCTGTTAGTACTTTGATTGTTTGGTTGTTTATTTTTCAGACTGGGTCTCATGGTGCCCAGGATTGCCTCAAACTGGCTGGCACCAAGGAAGTCCTTGAACTCCCCCTGATCGTGTAGCCTCCACCACTTGAGTGCTGTGTCACAGGCTTGCCCCACCACACCCTGGCTTACATAGCTGCAGATGGAACTTGGGCTCTGTGCACTCAGGAAAGCCACCAAAGAAGCCACACTCCAAGTAGAGCCTTTTCTAAGTAATTGAAGGGAAGACTCTATTTACTCACAAAAGCAGAGAAACCAGCTGAATTCAGTTTACTCACAACTTGATTTGAATGAGAAAGAAACAGCGTGACAGAGAGATGGGCGGCTGCTGGGACTGACCAGCACCACCCTCTCAGGGTGAACACTGTTTTAAAAGTTTTCCTCCCTCAGCTAGCAGCATTCCTCCCCCAAAAATAAATTCCTCCAGAGCTACCCCCGAACTGTCTTGCACCTGGTGAGAGGGTTTTTCACAAGTTAGTCTGGCTCCCCTTCCCTTTCAAGCAGGGAAAGTGTTTGCTTTAACAAGAAAGAAAAAATAAATAAATAAATAAAACCGAGAGGGGCGGGGTTTTAGACAAGATTTGGGGCTTTGAAGAATTTAAAGCAGGAGGAGGTGAAAATTGCTGAAAAGTCACAGATGGAGTTGAAAGAAATGGAAACATGACCCAGGAAGGGAGAAACGAAGGAGACGTACAAGATCAGAACTATGTTAAACTCGCAGTAGATAAACACGGGGAGGCTCAGCTGCTTACTCAGGGTGCCTGGGGTGGTAAGCAATGCAAGTGGCCAAATTGCTCCTGTGTGACAAGAATGCAAATTACACCCAGCTATGCAACAAAGTGCCGTGGGCCACTCAACAGAGAAAGTCCTGGGCCATTCACCAAGGAACTTAAGAAAGAAATCACAGAACTTCTGGATCTCTCTAACCTGTGACATTGAAAAAGGGGGCTCAGCCCTTGAGAAGTGAAGGGGGTATTCAAGGCCAGCCTGGGATACGGTTAAGACTCTAGCTCTGCTTGCTGGCTTGCAAAAGGTGGAAAGACAGAATCACAATGTTGCCATTTGACCTCCAAAAATAATAAGGGCGGGGGAGGTGGCTTGGTGGGAGTTTTCCTAGTATGTGCAAGGAACTGGGCTCAAGCCTCAAATTAATAAAAATAAATGAACTGATATAAAACAAAACATATTACCAAGAATTTTTATTTTAAGAAGCCATTGTCTCTCCCCTCCAGAAGAGCTTGGGGACCGACAGGAGTAGCAAACAGGGAAAAGTCTAGCTCCTGACCCAATCCAAACAATCCAACTCTCGTAGACTCACACCACCTACAATCTAGGCTTGGAGGTCAGAGATAGCTCAGTGGACAAATGTACTTGCAGTACGAGCCTGGTGAGGTGAGTTCGAATCCCAGAACTCACATTCAGGGAGAAAGATAATCTACTCTACAAAGTTGTCCTCTGCCTTCCGGGCACTCACTCACACACAACAATCCTCTGGGTCTGGAAGCGGGTCCATATTCATAGGTTACGTAACACCCAGCACCGACCATATGCCAGACATCCACTACATCCCTTGCACAGGCTACCTCACTGAACCCACATCAAGTTCTTATTCTCATTTTGACAACGAGGAAACTGAAGCTTGGTGATGTGACATGGCCCATATGATAGAATTGGGATCAGAAGCTCAGGTCTAATGTGACTCTTAAGATTTCTTTCCTCACAGTTCAAAGGCTAATCATTCATCCATACACCTGCAAAACAAAACCAAAGCCCCAGACCGAAAACCAAAACCCCTTCAATCTTCAAATCGCCCAACTCATCAAGCTATGTGCACACGCTCCCAGCAAGAAGTGGAAAGGGTCCTTGAATGTCAGCTCCAGGTTCCAATGCCCAGAGCAAAGACGGAGGGTAAAAAACTTTGAGAAACTATTCCCCCCCCCCCCCCCAACCCTCTCCTTGGACAGCCGTTTCTTTTACCCAGCGACAGGTAACTCTTTAAAAGAAGATAAGGAGAGGACAGCAACAACAAAACGCTCAATTTGCCTGGGAGCAATCAAAGTTGTATCGCACCTGTTTAATTTTCCGCCTAGAAGGAATCCAGAAAGCAAAAAAACCGAAACACACCCAGTTTGCACGGTGTTGCACCCAAACGCTCGCAGGCAAGGGTGTCAAGATTTCCTCAGGGCCGAAAGTGGTGCAAGAGATTGCCGTGGGGGACACTCCACCCTTGACCCTGGCCCTTGTGTCCCCAAGCCAGGAGCAAAAAGCTGCATGCAGCTGAGTGGCTTTTCTCTCTCCTTTCCAAGAAAGGTGGCTACAGCGTCCACGGCTCAGGGACAGGGTGACTGGGTATGGTCTGCATCACTGCACCCCCACATTCTCCACTTGGAGCCCCACTTGTATGGAAGAGGTCACCTGTATGGGAGGCGTGCACAGCCCTGAGGCACCTTCGGAGGTATGGTGTGCACCAGGTAGTTTCCAAAGAGTCCGCGACCCCGGCCCCTGCGCCACGAAAATCGCCGCGGCCCCCTCACCTCCGCGGGGTCCCTCACAGGCCGCTCTCCGCCCTGCTGGCTCCTGAGTCCCTCTCGCAGCCTCCGCCCGGCCTCCTAGGAGCCGGAAGCGGTGTGCAGCGCGAGACCAAGCTGCGCATGTGTAGGCCGTCCCCAGAGGGGGCGGGGCCCGGAAGGGGGCAGAGCCTCGTCCAGAGGTAGTTCCGCCAGGCACCTGGGACTTTGGAACTTTGCAGTTGGCTGAGACCGTCCTATCAACCTCAGCCCTCTACATGCAGGTGCACGTAGGTATACACACTCATATACACATGTGCCCGCACACATACAGCCAGGCATACACACACAAGCACACGGCTCATGCATAAACACATAGGAAAAACGGGAAAAGAACGGGGAGCAAAACTGTCACAACAAAAATCCTCAAAGCTAGTGGACAGGGTGCGAAAAGCACAACAGATTTCTCGAAGAACCACCTACTGCTAGCTTTTGAGCCTCAGCCCTGTTCCTTGCTTAGGAATATCTTTTCGTTCTTTAATAAACTGTCTCTATTCTAAAACGCAAGGCACACCCACATGAGCACACTCGCGCGCGCGCGCGCGCACACACACACACACACACACACACACACATATACACACAACAGCCTGATGACCTCAGTTGATAACAGGGACCCACATCTTGTAAGGAAAGAATGGTTACCACAAAGTTATTCCTTGACCTCCATACATACATATGCCATTACATACAAGTGCTCTCGAACCCCCAGCATAGGAGGGAGTGTCAGGTCTGGAGAGGTAATATGCTAGTTAGTGATCTGTGACCTTGGCTGAGAATGTAGTTTAATCACTAGAATGCTTGCCTAACATATAGGAAGTCATCCCCTGCACTGTGCAAATGGCCATCTGAACACTCAGGAGGTGGGGCCCAAACAGACAAGTAGGCAAAACACCAATGTGCATAAAATAGAATAAATAAATACTAAAAAGTAAATAACAAAAAATAAGTAAAGTAGAAAAATTAAATAATGAGATATAACAATGGCTTCAGTTCTGAGTTCAAATCCTGACTTAAGAACTTGCTTTTTCATGTTTTTTTTTTAATTTCGTTTGTGTGTGTTCTTACATGTATGTATGTGCACCATGTGTGTCCCTGATGCTCAAGAAGGCCCTAAGAAGGTGTTTGATTCCTTGGAACTGGAGTTATGGGTGATTATGAGCCACTCACTATGTGGGTACTGGGAACCTATCATGGGTTCTCTGCAAGAGCGGCAAGCGCCTTTGACCATTTAGCTTTCTCTCTAGCCCAAGATAACTTCCAGCTTGGCAAAGGGGCACACATATAGTCCTAGCTATTTAAATGGCAGCCACAGAAGAGTCACATGAGTCCAGGAGTTTGAAAAGAGCCTTTGTGATATAGCAAGGCTCTACACTTAAAACCGCAATATAAAACAAAACAACCCCTTCCTCAAAGAACAACAAAAAAACTAAAAAAGAGAAATATTTAAATTTTTTGGAGGGCTGAGATGTTTTGGGAGTGTTTGTCTGGTGTTTGAAAAGCCTTGGGTTTCCACCCCCAGCATCATATAAAAAAAAAAAAATTCATGGTGGTGCACACCTGCAATCCCATTTCTAGGTAGGTGGAAGCTGGAGATGAAGAAGCTTAAGCATTCTTGGCTACATAGTCAGTTTGAGGGTAGCCTGGGTTACCTAAGACTCTGTCTCCAAAACAACAAAACCAAAATTCTTGGGGCAGCAAGATGGCTCAGTGAGTAAAGGTGCTTGCTGCCAAGCCATCGATCAATCTGAGTTTGATCCCCAAACATGATACAGGGAAAGAACTAGCTCAAGGTAGAAATCCTCCGCCTTTCATACGTGAGCTTTGGCAAGTGTGCCCATCCCCAACAAAACAAACAGATAGACAGGCAAATGAGGAACTTCTCTTTAAGCCCCTGTTTCCTCATCTGTGAAAGAGAAGGTGTCTTCAAGCTGTACAGATAGAGGAAGATGCTCTTCAAGTGTTAGGGCAAGGGAAATATTCAGTACAGCAAGGCTGCCCCTTGCCGCTATCTGCACACAACGTTCTGGATCACAAGGTGGCAGTCAGGAAATTAGAGGTTGTAGGAACTGTTATCCTTCAAGGATATATTTGTTGTGGGTTATTGATCAGCTAGCTCTGATAGGTCACACCCAACAGTCTGCTTTGCTCACTGCTAGATCATCTGGCTCAGGGTTGAGCCAGTATGTGCCTCTCAAAAGCCCTCCAGAAAACAGCTCCAGCTTTGCAGACCATGCTATAATCCACTCAGCCCTGCCGTGGTCACCTGAATGCTACAAGCAGGCAATACATACGACAAGGGAGGATAAAGATACAGCTCAGTTTGGAGAGGGCTTGTCGAGCATGCATGAAGCTCTGGGTTCCAGCCCCAGCGCCACATAAACCGGATGTGATGATACATGGCCATAATTCCAGAAGGACTGGAAGTTCCAGTCATCTTTGGCTACATGGCAAGTTTGAAATTTGAGGGTGGCCTGGGCTATATGAGACCCTTTTAAGAAAGAAAGAAAGAAAGAAAGAAAGAAAGAAAGAAAGAAAGAAAGAAAGGAAGGAAGGAAGGAAGAAAGAGAGTTAGGTAGGTGGGGAGACCAAGAGGCAGAGGGAAAAGAGGAGGAGAGGAAAGAAGAAAAGAAAAAGAAATCATGACATCACACCTACTCGAAAGTGAAGACAGCTGTCAGGCAGTGGTGATGAATGCCTTTAATCCCAGCATTTGGAAGGCAGAGGCAGGCAGATCTCTGAGTTTGAGGCTAGCCTTGTCTACGAGCAAGTTCTAGGACAGCCAGGGCTACATAGGGAAACCCTGTCTCAAAAGAAGACATTCTGTTTCAAAAAGTAAAAACCAGGCTGGAGGTGTGTCTCAGTGGCAGAGCTCCTTCCTGGAATCCCTCAGTGAGGGGCTGGGCATGGCTCAGTTGTAGAATACTGGCCCGATGTGTTATGTTATGTCTCTTGTGTCCAGTCACCATTACAATAAACAGCAGTAGCCACAGGCAGAATGTCCTATAGTCCTTGAACTAGCAAAATGACACTTTGACAAAAAGGGGGTGGGAGCACGGTGGTGAAGAAAAGCCTGCCATTCAGGAGTCTGGGAGGCACCAGGTCTGTTGTTCTTACATCAAGGTCTATGCACACCCTAGGGCCTTCTGGTAGTCTTCGATAACCAGGTCTCACCTTGGGCCATCCCACACCAACAAGAGACATTTGACAATGTCTGGAGACATTTTGCCACAACTTTAGATTAGGCAGGTGCTATTAGTGCCTAGTGGGTCAAGGTCATTGTTCTCGGAGGATTGATTGGCCTCAAAGGCCAACCATGCTGATGTCCTGCAGTTGAACCTTGAACTTGCCTGAGTCTTGCTTGTAAATACTCTGTAGTTTGACTTCTTGCTACTAATGTGTAAATGCATGGGCACATGTGTGCATTCACAGACACACACACACACACACACACACAGATCTTGGCTGAGCTACGTCTTCAGCACCACATACATGCCTTTTAAGAAGCAACTACCATAGCACCTTTAATTTTCCTCAAAATTGGGCTTGATTTCAAAAGGGAAATGTTCTAACCCCAGTGACAATCAGAGTCCCCCCTCTCTCTCCAGGGATTCCAGTAACCTAGGACTGTTTGCCAAACACAGACTTATGCCAGCCCAGCTCAACCCAGCCCAGGCTAGCCCAGCAGTTTTGGACAGCTCCAGGAGGGAGGAAACTCTGTGTTATGGGTTGCTGTCTCCTCTCAATGTATTATAGCCCATCCCTTCCCTCATTGCAGAATAAGACCATGGGTCAGTAAAGAACTGATAACCTGAATTCTATCCCCTGAATCCAGAATGATGGGAGAATGGAACCGGCCTCTATATCCACACACATATTCACACAGGAAATAAAGATAAGTAAAATGTAACTGAAATAAAGATTAAGATCTTGTTTGGAAATTTGTCCTTGCATATTTACTTAGTCTTAACTCACAATGAGCTTCATAACAGACTAGGTTGAGCCCCCTTCTCCAACATGGTGATGATGGGTCCCTAAAGGAAAGGAGATTGGAGGCTGGCATGAAAACACATCTGAAAAAGTACTTTCCCTGAAAGCATGAGGACCTAAGGTCCATCCTCCGGAAGCCACATAAAAATAATAAACAATAAACCGAGCATGAAGGCACAGTGCTTATAATCCCAGGAGTCAGAGATAGGAGGATCCCTGGGGCTTGCAGGCAGTTGCTGAGTCAGCAAACTCCAGCTTCCTTGTCTCAAAAATCTCTAGCCTCCACATGCATGTGGATGCATGTGCGTGCATGTACATGGATGCACCTGCACCCAAATCACACATAAAACATGATGGAATAGCACATGAGGAAACACTGCCAAGGTTGTCCTTTGGTGTCCATACACGAGCACATTAAGTGCACACATGAACAAGCCCTCATACAACAGAAGGAAAAACAGAAAAGAGAGTTTGGGACTCTAGTGTGCACACAAGGACATTGTAGGATGATGCTGTCACGAGGTTGGAGAGCTACCAGAATCTGGGAGAAGGGTGGGGGAGAAACCCGACACCAGTAGATAACTTGTCCTTGGCCAGCCAGGTCCCAGTGCTATGACAAAACACATTTCTGAGATTTTTGCCAAGAAATACCACACCTGATAAATACCCTGCCTGTGTCCAGATCCTGCTGGATTTCTACAAAGGCCGAAGCTTAGTCACCATCTCCAGCGACTGACTGGTCCCTCTGGTTCTTTCCAGGTTACTACTTATACTTGCTCACATTGGAGAGAGTGAAATGGAGCCAGGATGGACCAGAGAATGGAGAGACATTATGAAGGAAGTGAAGGAAGAAGGCTGACACCCTCCTTGGGTGGATGGATGGGGCTGGGACTCACCTGAGCTCAGCAAAGGTTCGCCACACAGAAGACAGCTGGAGTGGCCCGAGAAGGTTCCTCGAACCAGCTGGTGCCCATTGACACACTCCCGCTTCCCTGGAATATCCTGACTTTTATCTTTTAGATGTGCTGGGCTCTTCCCCTGCATGAGAAATGATGGGTCTTAGGATATCTCCTGCAGGCTGCTCCTTTTATGTCCTCCACCTCCATTTATCTAGTCTGGGCTTGGATCCCAGGGTTCCTGAGTCAAGCCCAGACGGAACAGGAAAAGGAAGAGTGAGTCCCCAAGCTCCAGCTCAGCTCCCCTCACCTTCTCCTTCTGCCTCGTGACCCTGCTGCGGAGGGAACTCAGGCTGCGCTTCACTCTGGTGCCCTTGTCGGGCTTCTCATTCTTGCATGCACCATCCTCGCTCCTGGACAGCAGGAAGTGGGTGAGGAAAGGTTCAGGTCTTTCTGAGAAGGTGCTCTAGGAATATGTTTCCCTCTAATGTGATCCCACCTTTGGTTCCCAGTTCCCCATCCCTTCTTCCCCGGTTTCCTTTTCTCTCTCCCTTCACTCCCCCACCCCCCTTGCTCTGCAGCCCAGGCAGCCCTTGAACCTGTGATCATCCTGTCTCAGCCTTTGCTCTTTAGGTGAAATCAGCTCTTAGGGGACTTTGCATAAAGGCCCTACCATAGCCACCTCTGGCAGCTTGTGCTTACTCAGACAGGAACTCAAACCAGGTGAGGTTGGAGTGGGCTCCTCCAGGGCTGACGGACATGCGAGCTCGCTGACGGGCCCTGTAGGATCGGAGTGGGACAGACATGTAGGTCTGCAGGCAACTCAACCCGTATCCTTCATTTCTGCATCCCCAGGGCTTTAGAGTACTGGTGCATCCCGGGGGTCCCTGTCTGAGGGCCGACCAGCGACTGTGGGCTTGCATACAGGGGCACTACAGCAGCTTTCCAGCAGAGGGCAGCAGTACTGTGCCTTGGATAAACCGCGTGCGCATGTCAGGAAGGTTTTCTAACAGATCTCAGGGAACGGACACCTTCTCTTTGTCTCATTCTCCACTAGGTTTCCTTTCTTCATCTCTCCATCCTCCTCCTCAGCACCATTTCCCTCCTCCTCTTTTTTCTTCTCTTCTTCCTCTCCTCCCCCTCCCCCCTCCATTGTATTCTTAACTTCTGCCTCCCTCCCTTTTTCCTATCCGTCCTTCTATGGCAGAGTTTCACTACATAGCCCAGGTTAGCCTTAAACTCACGACCTTCTTGCCTTGTCAGTCTCCTAAATGCTAAGGTGACAGGCATGTATTGTCACAGCCATAAGCACCCTTCCTCCTACCGGATCCTGAAACTGTGTAGTCCCCTACAGATGCGGACACCTGCCCCTTACATCTGTTTTCCCAATGTGTAAACCCCACATTTTTCCCTTAATTGCCACATGTTTGTCCTCTCCTTTATGCCTGTTCCCTTCTCACTTACCCATGATACTGCCTCAGCTCCTGAAGCACTTGTTGTACTATCAACCTAGGAAGGGATGGGATACAAACACATGAACCACGGTTACTTGGCCAGACCCAAGCTCCCATGCACACTCTAACTGGATGCCCTGAAGATGGACAGGTGTCTTTCCCCTAGGCAAAGGTTGTTTGCAGGAGAGGCCCCATTATGTGAGTCTAAGCGAGGTGATGGCTAGCTATCGAAAAACAAACCTTTTTCAGGAACAAGCTCTCATGTATTTCAGGCCAACCTCCTACTCACGATTAGCTGGGGATAACCTTGAACTCTTCCAGTCTTCCTGCCTCCACTCACTGAGTGGTAGGATGGCAGGTAGATAGTACCACATGCCTGGTTTATGTTGTCGTGGGCTATCTATCAGATGAGCCCCAGTTCCAGCCATGGTTGCCTACAAACAGCAGCGTTGCATCCCCTGGCCCCAGCCTCTACCACCACCCTCTAGCCTGTTGCTGGCACTCCTGTCTGCTGCGGGGCAGATTCTCTACCCACCTCCCCCAGCAGGTTCCCTGGGGCACTCCTGTCCGTTGTGGGACAGACACTCACACATGGTCTGGCTCCACATGGTCCTTTTCCAAACACTCCAGCACTGGGGGTTCAAGGCCTAGAAGGAGCCCCCCCACACAGGGGACACAGGAATGAGCAAGGATCCAGTCCTTCACCCGCCCACCTCCAGCCTACGAACGATCAGAAGCTTTGCGTATAACACTAGCAATCTCTCAGGGAGGAGAGACAGGATGCCTTGGACCAGCGACTGCGCCATCATTGTAGTGAGTCTGGGCAAACGTGGAGGCTCTCCCAGGAACACTCCTGAGCTATGCTCACAGTACTTTCTTACTGAGGAAAGCCAGGGAGGCTCAGACCCATTCAAAATAGCAGGTTGGATTTGTATGACGACTGTTTGAGTGAGAGTACAGAAGTGTGGTCTTTGGTAAAGATTCAGACACCAAGAGGGAGATAAAGAGAGAGCCAGAACAGGGGAGAGAAGGAGAGAGAGAGAGAGAGAGAGAGAGAGAGAGAGAGAGAGAGAGAGGAAAAAGGGAGTGGGAGGGAAGTTGAAGATGGCTCAGTAAGTAGAGGTGCTTGCTCCCAAGGGTGATGATGAAAGTTCAATTCCCTGTAGCCACACAGTGGAAGGAGAGAGCCAACTCCTGTCCTCTGACCTTCACATATGTGTTAAGGCATGTGCATGCCCCTCCCATCATGTTACCACACACATTTGTTGGGGATTGGTTCTAATGCTTTGAATTAATCCCGCCCACAAAATCGGGAATCTGTGTGTACAAACACTAAAGGTTCGTGTCCTCGACTGGTTTTTGATCGACCAATAAAGAGCCAACGGCCAATGGTTGGGCAGAAAGACTGAGGCGGGACCTTTAGATTTGCGCTGGCTAGGGACTGGGAGAGATGAAGGAGAATCCCCATGATTTGGAGGGAGACGGACTGGATTTAGAGCTGTAGAAGGAAAATGATCCGAAATGTATGTGAGAAGGAATGTAGCCCCTGGAAGGGCTGCCCAGAACCATCTCTGGCAGCAAAGACTACGGGGCCGCCCAGCAGGAGCCAGGGCAACAAAGATGAAATATAAAATTAGAGGGTATTAAGCCAGGAGTACCAGAGGGAAGTGTGTGCTAGCTGTGGGGAGGATTAGAACTGCCCAGCCTTGGCCAGGCAGTGGTGGTGCACCTCTTTAATCCCAGCACTTCGGAGGCAGAGGCAGGTGGATTTCTGAGTTCAAGGCCATCCTGCTCTACAGAGTGAATTCCAGGGCTACACAGAGAAACCCTGTCTTGAAAAACCAAATGCCCAGCCTCTGAACTAGTTAAGGCATGTCAAAAATTAACTGACGTGTGTGTGTGTGTGTGTGTGTGTGTGTGTGTGTGTGTGTGTGTGTTTCATTTGCGAATTCAGATAGCTCTTGGGTGGGTGTGCACTTGTGACCCGTCGGGAGCACAAAGCAGTATAGCAAAAATTACCATTACATACATTAATAACAACTATAACAAATTTTAAAGGAGTGAAGGAGAAAGACAAGAGGGAGGGATGGAAGGAAGGAGGGCGATAGGAAGAAAATGAGGCACAGGGAAGAAAGAAGGGGAAAGAAGAGCTAAAGGCATCCTGGAGATGAGTAGATGGTACTCAGATAGACACTGAAGGTAATACCTCTTTCTGGACCCACAGGATTGCCAACCTCCTGCCCAAGTGACCCTGTGCTTCCTCCATCAGCTCCTGTCTTCCCTGTGGCCCAGCTGGGCCTCCACCCATGGAGCTCTTCCCTGCCTCAGCTACTTGGTAGACTTTCCCAGGCCTGGCTACCTTGTACAGGCGGAGTGAACACATCTGAGCCAGAAGACAGTTCCAGACAGCTGATCTCCTCACAGGACACGGGCACTGACTTGGATCTGAGCCTTTTCTCAGGGCTGCTACATTCCTGTCAGGGGAACAGGATTTATAGCCTGGGCTACAGACCGCCCGTGTGTATCCCAGGTACACACAGCCAGTGTCATACCTCCTCCCCCAGTTCCAGATTCCAGCTACATCAGGGGCTTCCTCTACTTAGTCACAGACTGTAACCCTTTCTCAAAATCCCTTATTATGTCTGAGGCTGTAAGACTTTACCACAACCATTGGTCATGTTCAGGGACCACAGGCTATAGCCCCAAACATGCATTCCCCAGGTATCAACTGCCGTCACAAGTCTGAGCCACACTCTCCCTGGTTGCAGCCCCCAGCCTGTTTTCCTCTCACTGCAAGCATCCCCTCAGGTAGGGCTCCTCTATGCCTGGTTGGGGCTTCAGCATTAGAGGACAGGCTCTCTTTCCCCGAGCCCACTGGTAACATTTCTTGTGTCTCTGTCTCTGGTATGATGTGTGTACATACACGTGTGCAGACATACTAGCAGATGCAGCTGTGTGTGCTTGCATGGAGAGGCCAGAAGACAACTGTGAGAATCATTTCTCAAAGCACAACCTATGAGTTTTGTTGTAGTGAAGATTCCTCACTGACCTAGACTTGTAAACTTGGCTAGGGTGATCAGCCAGTTGAGTTCCCGGGATCCTCCATGTCTCTGCCTCCCCAGAGCTGGGATTACGAGCATGCCCCACCACACCTGGCTTTTTATTCATGGGCTCTTGGGATCTAGTTCACAGCCTTGTGCTGATAAAGCAGATACTTTTCCGATGGTGTGCTCTCTCCAGTCTCATGATTCTCCTTTGATAGGAACATGCCCATCTTAGAGAAGAGGCTTTGACCCTGGGGTAGTGCCAGAGGTGTCTATGGTTTATCTTATCTGAAACTCAGGTAGGAGTTAAATCCCCATTGTGGGGTATTAAAAAGAGTGGGAAATCTGACCGTCTGAATGTCGGCATATGAAGCTTTAGGGAGTCTACATTACTGTTCAGGCTGGAGTTCCCCCAACTGGAATCTTTTTTTTTCAGTAACAGGGTCTCACTGTGTAGCCTTGGCTGCCTGCAACTCACTGTGTAGACCGGGCTGACCTCAAATTCATAGAGATCTTTTTGTCTCTGTCTCCTGAGTGCTGGGATGAGAGCTATACTCTACCCCTCTACCTCACCATGGCCACCCAACCTTTAGAGAATGTGTATGTGTATGTACAGTGCATTTACGTGTTTGTGTGGCTATGTGCACATGTGTGTGGAGGCCACACGTCAACACTGAATATTTATCCCACTCTCCACCTTATATTTAAATTTCAGTTAATTAGTTCCTCTGTGTGTGTGTGTGTGTGTGTGTGTGTGTGTGTGTGTGTGTGTTTACATGTGAAGGTCAGAGGACAACTTGATTCTTTCCTTCCGCCATTGGGCTGAGGGATTGAATTTAGGTTTTCTGGTTTGGTGGCAAGTGCCTCTACCTACTGAGTCTTCTCACTAGTCCTTCACTCTAAGTTTTGAGATGGACTCTCTCATTGAGTGTCACTGAGCCTGGAGCTTATCACATGATGAGTCAGCTGGCCAGTGAGCTCCAGGGATCCCTTGTTATCCCTCCACTGCCCCTTGGTAGAATTAAAAGCTTGTATCACCATGCCACGCCTTTACTTGGAGCTAGGGACCTAAATTTATGTAGAAGGGCTTTACTGACTGAGCCATCTCTCTAGTCCCAGGCAACTTTATCAGAAGGGACAGAGGGCTGTGGAGACGGCTCAGTCCATAACATACCATGAGGATATAAGTAAAAACATCTGGACATGTGGCACATGTTTATAATCTCAGTGCTTGGAGGGGGTGGTAGAGATGGGTAGACTCCTGGGGCTTGCTGGCTAGCTTACTTGGCAATGTTATTCCCTTTCCCTTTCCCTCTTTCATTTCTGTTCCCTTTTCTCCTCCTCCTCCTCCTCCTCCTCCTCCTCCTCCTCCTCCTCCTCCTCCTCTTCTTCCTCCTTCTTTTTGAGATAGAACCTCTTTATATAGTCCTAGCTATTCTGGAGCTCACTATGTAGACCGGCCTGGCCTTGAACTCACAGAGATCTGCTTGCCTTTGCATCCCAAGTGCTGAGATTAAAGGCACATGACATCATGCCCATGCCCAGCTTTCTTAGCAAGTTTTAATCTGTCTCAAAAGAAAGTGATGGCACTGAGAAATTACATCAGAGGCCATCCTCCGGTTTTGACGCCCTCTCCCCACCCTACGTGCTTACACACAGACACACACAGACACACACAGACACACACAGACAGACAGACAGACAGACAGACACACACACACACACACACACACACACACACACACACAGAGAGAGAGAGAGAGAGAGAGAGAGAGAGAGAGAGAGAGAGAGAGAGGATAGAGACTGAAGGAATAGACATGGACACATGAACAGTCTTTGTCTGTTGCCTTGTGATTTGCTGCACCTCTAAGGACCATCCAGTAAGAAAGTCATCACCAAACACCACTCTTGACCTTATATTTCTAGACCCATGAACTAAAACAAACCTCTTTTCTTTATAATACACCCATTCTGTGGTATTGTATCACACACAGACACACACAAACACACACAATGGCACATAGTATCTCAGGACCCAAAGATGCCACAGCCATGGGTCAAATTAGAAGACCCTTCCTCCCTGCCCTCACTATGATCAGTGACTTCTGAAAGCCATGGGGGTAGGTGCTCCCTTCCGCCCACAGCATCAACGCCCAGAGTGGTGCCTACTGTTTGGATGGATTGGTGCAAGTTCTACCCACCTTGCCTGAGGGTGCAGGTGTCCCACTGACAGGTAAGCATCCTTGGGTCCAAGTCTTCTGCCCATCTCCAGACAGATTCAGAGCAAGGCTAGCCAGAGTCCGAGGGAGACAAGCCCCTTTGTCCACTGTGGAGGCATCAAGGCTGAGCCTGGGGGAAGAGCAGATATTGAAGCTTTAGTGGTTAGTATCCACCTGGCCATGGTCTTAGGCACACAAAGGAGTGAACTCACAGGGATGTTTCCAGGTCAGAGAGAAAAGTGGGCCACACTGAGGGGTCCAACCCTCCCAATACAGAAAGTCTGCATCTTCAAGGAGATCCTCCCAGCCTCTTTTCTATGGGAGTTTCCTTCCTTCCTTCCTTCCTTCCTTCCTTCCTTCCTTCCTTCCTTCCTTTTCCTACTTTTCCATATTGAGAGAAAAACCCAGGGCCTCATGCACGCAGGCAAGCACTCTACCATTAATCTACAGCTTGAACCCTCTTGGGAGAAGTTGAGGCACACCAGTTGGGATGGAGATGACTGAGGCCCCTCTACTTTTGATGCTGATGCTGTTACCGTGTGTGCAGGGTGATCAGTACTCATCTGTGTTTTGATCACTTGTGAGTCTGTAGCATGCAGATGGTGGGCAAACTTTGTGTAGACATCCCACTGCCATTGTGTATGGGTTTATGGGATGAGTGATGTTCATGTATGGTTCAGGGTGAGTGGGAAGCAGGTAGTTTCTATGTGTACCACACATATATGTTTGTGTGTGTAAGAATCTACACACACACATACATGTTTGTGAGAGTACATATCTGGGCTGCTTCTAGCAGCATAGGCACCCCAGTGGCTCTATGTTGTGTTTGTGTGTGCAGGACCTTATACATACATGTTCACACATGCTACTTCCCAATTGAAACTTCACATTTGGAGGGAAGAGGAACCCTCAGAAACTCATAAGAAAGCTCAAGAACTTGAGGTTATATGAGAGGTTCATACACAGTTTCTGGGGGAGAAGAGACTCTTTGGTGGAGCTGACTGCAAGCTGGACAGGAAGCTTCAGCCATGCAGCCTTTGTGAGTCAGAGCTGGTATTCATGATGTAGCTACTTTTGAGTTATCTACACTCATGTATGTAATCCCTCCCCAAACTCCTGTAAGTAAACTCCAATGAAATTGGTTCACTGGGCTGGACTTGGATGGGGTAATTTCTTTGGTCTATTACTGGTGCCTTTTCTGGTGTGAAGAGATGATTGTATCTCCTCAGCAAAAGTCACACAGCTGGATAACACTCAGGACAGCAGTCTGTCCTGAGAACTGGCTGCAGATTTCCAGATTCCTTCCTGGTGGCACCAGGAAGGTAGGCAATGGTGGGGGCTGACCTTCGACGGCTCTCGGAGCAGCTCCGGGACCTCTCCCAGCTGTGTCTCTGAGGCAGAGCTGAAGTTCCTTCACAGCTTGTGTGGAAGAACTCTCTTCTGGCTTCTTTTCTGGAGGTTTCACTATCCATAACCACTTCAGACTGATGGAGGTCAGAAGGGGCCCCTAAGCCTAGATCCCGGAGGTACTCGCTGCCCTGAAGGGCTCTCATATCCAGGCTGAGGTCTTCTGTGCTCTCACTGAGGTGCCTCAGAAAGCCATCTTCCTGTAGGTTGGGAAAAGAGGGTGTTGGTCAAGGGATAACAGAGGTGAGGTCTCCTAAACTCAAGTCCCCACTCCTTAACACACAGATGGGCTTGTCTTTCTCCTGCTCATCTCTCCAGTGGTATGCTGTGGTAGTTTGAGTAAGAAAGGTTTTCAGCCTTTCTTTGGCCCACTGTTTCTTCACGATGCCCACTTTTTGGAATGGTAATGTATACTCTTGTGCCACTGTGTGTTGGAAGAATGCGATCTGCTTTTTGGGTTTGATTTTACAGGGGGTTACAGTATCACAAGTCTCAGACGAGGTTTTGGACTTTTAAACAATGTTGAGACTGTGATAGACTATGGAGATTTTCGAAGCTGGACTAAATACAATTTGCTGTAAATATGGATATGAGTATGGGGAAAGAATCATGTGGTTTGAATAAGAATACCCCCATAGGGTTATGTATTTAAATGGTTAGTCACCAGAGAGTGGCATTATGTGAAAGGATTAAAGGGATTAGGAGATGTGGCTTTGTTGGAGGAAATGTGTTCTGGGGGTGGGCTTTGAGATTTCAAGACAAGCCCAGAATCAATCTCTCTCTCTCTCTCTCTCTCTCTCTCTCTCTCTCTCTCTCTCTCTCTCTCTCTTCCCCCTGCCTATAGATCACGATGTAGCTCGCAGCCGCTGTTCCAGCATTTGCCTACAAGTTGCCACAATGATAATGGACTCTGAACTGTAAACCTCTGAAACTGTCAATAAGCTTCTAATTAAATGTTTTCTTCTATATGAGTTTCCTTGGTCATGGTTTCTCTTCACAGCAATAAAAAACTAAGACATATGCCTAACCTGGGATTCAGTGTTTCAGTTTCCCCAAAGGCGGCCATGTTGGATCCTGTGCTTCTGAGTCAAGAGCCATAGATCATTGCATTGTATGCATAGGCTATGTTTCACCCGAGTGTGTGTGTGTACTCATGCACATGTGTGTGTACTCATGCATATGTGTGTGTGTGCGCACGTGTGCATGCGTTCTGGTATGAGGAGGTACAGTACATATGTGTGTGTGTGCATGTAAAGGTCAGAGGGTCAACTTTGGTTACCTTTCCTCAGGATCTTATCTTGTTGCTGTGCTAAAATACTAAATGTCTAATACTATGTGTCTAAATCAACTTTAGGGAGAAAGAGTTTATTTGGCTTCTAGTCCCAAGAGTTTATTTGTCATCACCCACAGTCAGTTGAGCCTTTCCTTTTCAGCAAATGTGACCAGAAGAAGCCCCTTTAGACATGCCCACAGGTTAGCCCGCTGTAGACAATCCTTGATGGAGACTTTATTTCCAGATGCTTCTACATTGTGTCAATTTGACAATCAAAAATAACCATTGCAGGTACCATCCACCTTGGTTTTTGAGACAAGGTCTGTCAGAGGCCTGAAACACACCCATGTGTCCGTGTTGGTTGGCCAGTGGGCCACAGGGATCTGTCTGTCTCTCTTCCCCCAACACTGGGGTTGATTACCAGCTTGTGCTGCAACTCCAGGCTGTTCCATTTTATGCAGGTTCCTGGTATACGAACTCAAGTCCTCATGCTTGCATAGCAACAACGTTGCCAACTGAGCCATTCCGGCCACCCAGATTACATTCTGTTTATTTGTCTTTGGGCTATTGTGAGTCACTGTTGAGGATGTATCATGCAGGTATCTATTCGTGATCTGCTTTCTGTGTTTTCGTTTGCTTTGTTTCCCAGACAGGGCTCTGCTGGACTGCTCTGGGTGATGGGAACTCACTAGCCTCAGACTTGCAAACCTCCTGCCTCCTGGCTCCCGTGCTGGGATTACAGACATGCAACATCACAACCGGCCCCACTTTCAATTCTTTTTCTCATTTTTTTTTTTTTTACATTTATTTATTTGTTTCTACATCAAAGAACAACTTGTAAGAGTCTGCTCTCTCCTTCTACCATGTGAGTCCTGGAAGTGGAATTCAGGTCGTCAGGGTTTGATGGCAAGCTCCCTTACCTACTGAGCCATCTTGCTGGTCTTCCTTTCAGTTCTTTTATGTATATACCCAGAAGCAAAATTGCTACTTCTTATAGTGTTTCTCTGTTTGAGTTTTAAGGGGTGAGTCGTGCACTCTATTACCAAGCTAGCAATGTGTGTGCATGTGCGTGTGTGTATTTGGTGACACAGGGTCTCTCACTGATCCTAGAGCTCATGGTTTGGCTGGCTGAGCAGTAAGCCCTGTGATTTCCCTCTTTGTACTCTCACCCCAAAGGCTGGAGTTATATACCGCCATGCCTGATTTTTGTATGTGAATCCTGAGGATCTGAGCTCTGGTCTTTGTGCAGAAAGTGCTTTAAAACTGAGCCGTCTCCCTGGCCCACTCTTCCTCCCTCTGCTCTTAAATACCATATCTAGGTTTCATTCAGCCTCTTTCTAAAAGATCACAGAGTGGATGTGGCTGGACCAGCGTGACCCTGCCCTTGCTCTCCTAAGGCTTTGCTTGCAGCCTTGTCTCATGATCCTGTCTATCCTCTGGATTGCTCCATTCCTGTTCCTGATGCATGGACAACCTCTTGTGGACTCCCATCTCTCACCGTTGCTTCCCCACAAGGTTTCCTTGTATCTCTGCTTTTCATCTTCCCATAAATATAAACACGTCAGGATGGGCTCTGGGCTGGTGCTGGGCTCCCTCCTTTTCCAGTGTCTGGCCTCTCTCATCTGAGGCAGAGGTGGGAGCCAGGCCAGAGCTTGGGAGGAGGGTTCTGGGAAACTAAAGCACAGCCTGTCCCAGCTCTCTAGCCAGCAGGCACACGGGAAGGAGGGAAAGCCCTGACTCTCCTTTGTCTGGAAGCTTGAACACTTTTTCAGACTCATTTCCCTGGGTGAGAAAAGAGGGAGCCCTTTTGCTGAGGGCCTTCCCAGAGAGCTAGGTAAACACTGTCCCAGGCCTGACATTCTGCAATTAAGGATCTAAGAAAGCTCTGCTCCTGCTCCACAGACTCAGGGAGCCTTGGGTTGGCCCCTACCCCCACTAAATTCTGCTGAGTTCAAAGTAGAGGCAAAACATTCCAAGCTTCCCCTTGGACTACCACATGCAGGCTCATATTGTACACGGATACACTTTATTTATTGTGGTGCTGTGAGCAGGGGAGAGCCAAACCCTTGAGCATGCCAGGCAAATCTTCTCTGACTGAGCCACAGCCCGCAGCCCCTCATGGGGAACTCTAGGGAGTGACCCTGCCTCTGAGAAACACCTCCAGTTCTTGGGTGTTGTTTGAAGACAGGCTTTACTCTGTGGCACAGACTAGCCTCAGACTTGAGATTCTCCTGTCTGTATTTCCCAAATCTATTTATTTTAAAATAAAATAGGCTTTTATTTTTAAAAATATAAATAGTTACTTATTTACTTAGCTCTTAGAAAGAGATAGCTCACTGAAGCAACTTCAACTATATTGTGCCTCTGTTCCCATTTTGCCACGCAACGAAGTGTCTTAGTTTCAAACACACAGCCATCAAGGCAGAAGATTTGTAACCCCAAAGTCTCCAGGCTCCAAAACCAGTTGAGCCCTGACATGATAATGCAAGTGGAACATTCCACGAGTGACAGATGACAATCAAAATGCAGTGGTCGGGCACCAGAAAAAGGATTCAGCAGGTCAAAAAAGCATTTGCTTCCGTAGCCCGACGGCATGAGTTCAATCCCTGAGAACCACAAGTGCAGCGGCACTGGAGCAAAATAAATAAAAAAATACCGTGAAAAAAAAATTAAAAAACAAAACAGGCTAGAGAGGCGTCTTGGCAGTGAAAAGCAAGCATTGCTGCTGTAGAGGGTGATTCTGTTCCCATCACCCATGAGGCACTGGAACACAACTGCATATAATGTATGATACTCAGGGACTTCACTCCAGGTGATCTGTTGCCCCCTGCTGGCCTCTGTGGTTACTACACTCATGTGCACAAACCTCTACACAAACAGGCTTAATTTAAATGTACCCCTCCCCCCCATACACACACAACACACACACACAAATACAGAGATAAAGAGTAGCATATGAAATACCTTAAGGTCATGGGTATTAAGTATACATGAAACACCAGTGATTCCAACGTTTAGACAGGGTTTCATCCCCAAATTACCTTATTAGGTTTACACAAATATTTCCAACCTGGAAAAGTCCAAAATCTGTGGGCTGGGGAGATAACCCGGTAGGTAAAGTGCTCTCCCAACAAGGATGAAAACCTAATTTGATTCCCAAAACCCACATAAAAGTCAAGATGTAGTGACTCCCTTCTGTAACCTCATCGCCTGGGGAGGGCAGGGAGAAGAGAATTTCTAGGGAGCCATTAAGCTCCCCAAATGCATGAGTTTCAGCGTCAGTAACAGACCCTGTCTCAAAACATAAGATGGAGGAAATTGAGAAATATTCTCAACTTTGACCTCTGGCATGGAGGCACCTCCACACAAACCCCATACATATTTATTAAATCTAAAAACCAAGCCAGGTGTGCTGGCTTATATGAGACTATGTATCAACAAAACCACACATATACACGAAAGTTCTGCCTGGTGGTACATTCCTAGAATCTCAGCACTGGAGAGGTGCAGGAAGATTAGTATTTCAAGGTCACCTTTGGTTAGTTAGTGAGTTTGAGACCAGCCTGGGCTACAGGAGACCCTGCCTTATAGAAACAAGTACACAGGAAAGAACAGAGTTCAGACTCTCAGAATCCATCTGAAAGCAGGGTAGGTGGGTGGGGCAGCCCCGTTATAATCCCAGTGTATAGGAAGCAGAGACAGGAAATCCCCAGAGCAAGATGGCTAGCTCCAGGTTCAGTGAGATATCCTGCCTCAACGTATAAGGTTATGAATGATTGAGGAAGACACCCACCATCAAACTTGGACTTACATCTGTAAACACACACCAACACACACACACACCCCAACACACACCCCAACACAGACACCCCAGTACATATATGTCACACACACACACACACACACACACACACACACACACACGACGAACAAATAAAGAAAACTAAACCTAACCATTTTTAGGTAGGGGCACTTAATTGTTTTGTTTTGGTGCTGGGGATCGAATGCAGTGTGGCCTGCTAGTGCACACTCGACCACTGACCTACATCCCATTACTCATTTTACCTTTCGGTTCTTTTAAGATAGGTGCGTACATTTCAGCAGATGTGCAGCTTGTCTTCATGTGGGTCCCCTCACACTTGGAACGGACGCTGTCTCTGACTCTGTTGCTTGCTATTGGCTTCCCTCTCCTAACTGGACTGCCTGGTTGAGCCTCAGTGGGAGAGGATGTGCTTAGTTCTGCTGGGAGTAGATGTCTTAGGTCAGGGTGGTACCCAAGGGAGGCTCCCATTCTCTGAGGGGAAGAGGAAGGCATAGCGGGGTGAGGGATTTGTAAGGGTGGGACTGGAAGGAGAGGAGGAAGCGGGGCTATGATTGGGATGTAAAGTGAATAAATAAATAATTGAAAAAAAGATATGTGTCTGATGATTAGTTTTTTTTAACATGACTTTTTCATTTCTGATGCTTTCTGTGTGTGGGTATTTATTTATTTGTTTATTTATTTATTTGTTTTATGTATTCACTTTACATCCTACTCACTGCCCCCTCCTGGTCATCCCCTCCCTCAATCCTTCCCCTTACCTCTCCCCTTCTCCTCTGAGCAGGTGGAGTCTCCCTAGGTCTCCCCCAACCCTGGCACATCAAATCTCTGCAGGGCTAGGTACATCCTTTCCCACTGAGGTCAGACAAGGCAGCCTAGCTAGATTAACATATCCCACAGATAGGGAAAAGCTTTTGTGAGCTTCAGTGAGGAATTGGGTTTGCCTGTGGGCATGTCAGTGGGGATTGTCTTAAGTTAATTGACTGAGAAGACCCAGCTCCCTCTGGGTGGCACTGTTTTCTAGGCAGAGTGGATAAACTAAAATGAAGATAAAGAGGAAACCAAATGTCCCAGTTAGTTTTTATTGTCAATTTGACAAAACCTAGAGTCACCTAAGAAGAGGGAGCTTCAACTGAGGGATTGCCCAGATCAGATTGGTCTGCAGTCATACTTGTGAGAGATGGTCTTCATTGATGATGGGTATGGGAGGGCCCAGCCCACTGTGAGTAGCACCATCCCTAGGCACATGGGCCTGATTTATGCAAGCAAGCGAGCTGAGCACGAGACAGAAAGCAAGCCAGTAAACAGCATCCTCCATAGTCTCTGTTTCAGCTCCTGCCTGAGTTTCTGCATTTTCTTCCTTCATTGATGAGAAGTACCCTGGAATTATAAGATGGAATAAGTGCTCTCCTCCCCAAACTGTTCTTGGTCATGGTGTTTTTCACAGCAATAGAAACTGAACTGAAACAGTAAGCGAGCATGTGTGATCTTGACTGTGAGTATGATATGGTGAGGTGTTTGAAGTTCCTGCTTTGACTTCCCTGCAGTGATGGACTGTAACCCACAATTATAAACTAACACAATCCTCTTTCTATTCTACATGGCTTTTGGGAAGTTTTTTTTTTTTTTTTTCATTATAGCAGCAGAAATGAAACTAGAATATAGGGTCTCATACTAGTTTGGCTTTGAATTTATGATCCTCAGACACATGAGCAGCAGTGAAGTCAGGCCTGTGCCCCAGTCCCAGCAAAGGACACTGAACTTATCATAAAGCACATGACTTGAGAAGGGATGACTCATAGAAAGACTACAGTCAGTGCTCACATCAAATGCTGACTATTTATTTACTGAACCAAGCATCTCTCCCAGTGCTGGATGGAACCACGGGTCTTGAGTAGGCTTGGTAAGTGCTCTGTCATGGAGTTACACCCAACTTCCTACAAAGGCTTCTGTTAGTTTAACCTTGGACATGATCTTTTTGTTTTTTATTAAATTTTTTAACATTATATGTTATTTACTTGTGTGTGTGTGTGTGTGTGTATGTATGTATGTATATATGTATGTATGTATGTATATATAGACGTGTTGTGATACATGTGGAGACCAGAAGACTTGGTTCTGGTCTCCCAGTGGGAGTTGGTTTTCTCTTTCTACCATGTAAATCTTGGGAATAAAATTCTTATCCTTGGTTCCTTTTACCAAGTGAATAATCTTTTTGTTTTAGTGTGTGTGTGACATATGTGTACATGTGTGGCGGTTGGGGTGTGCTAATCTCCTCTGGCCTAGAGGAGGATGACAGAGCTGCATATGCCCTGGATTTAAACTTAGGTCTTCCTGCTTAAGCATCAAGTGTTCTCACTCACTGCACTGGAGATTGGTTCTAATGCTTTGAATTAATCCAACCCCACAAATCAGAAATCTGCATATCCAAATGCTGAAGGTCCGTGTCCCCAATTGGTTTTTGATTTATCAATAAAGAACCAATGGTTGTGCAGGTAGACTGAGGAGGGACCTTTAGATTTGCATAGACTAGAAACTGGGAGAGAGGAAGGGTGGGGGAATGCTGTCTCAGAGGGAGACGGACCAGATTTAGAGCTGCAAAAGAAAATTTATCCAAAATGTAGGTGAAAAGGGAAAGCATACCTATGGGGGCTGCCCAGAAGGTAACAGGGCAGCAAAGATAAAACACAGATTTAGAAGGTGTTGAGCCAGGAATACCAGAGAGAAATGTATGCTAGCCAGGCAAGGATTAGAACTGCCCAGCCTTTGAGCTAGTCAAGGCATATTTAAAATTAACTGGACAGCTCTTGGGCAGTGTGTGCATGTGACCCACTGGGAGCACAAAATGGTTTAGCTAAATTCACCGCTATACACTACTATCTCTCTGGGCCCAACCATGGAGAAATCATAAGCTTCTCAGAGCCTCAGTGCTAAATGTGCACACTGTGGCCACCTCACATAATTACTATGGTGGCAATATGGTGGGGGGATATTTGGGAATGCAAAGACTTGCACATTGCAAATCCTCACTCTGTGTTAGAAAATATGGCTGTTTCTACATTTCACGTTTTAATTTAATTAAAATAATTTTTGTTTAAAAAATTTAAAAAATATTTTATGTGTATGGATATTTTGTCTTGTGCAGGTAGAGGCCAGCAGAGGGCATATAATCACATGGAACTGGAGTTATAGATGGTTGTTAGTCACCATGCCATGTGGGTCCTTGGAATTGAACTTGTGTATTTTGGAAGAGCAGCCTTAACCACTGAGACATTTCTTCAGCTCCTTGGTTTTTTATTTTTTTGAGACAAGAGCTCACTATATAGCCTAGGGTGGCCTTAACTCTTTGTCCCTCCTACTTCAACATCCCAAGTGCCAGGATTAAGAGGCAAATGCCACCATTCTCAGTTCTACTTCAGGTATTAAAACCCCTTATTTATCTGTCAGTAAGAGACTCTGTCTCAAAGAATAAGGTGTTTGGCTCCTATGACAGCTAAGGTTGTCTTCTGGTCTTCACATGCATGTACACCTTCACACACACACACACACACACACACACACACACACACACAGAGAGAGAGAGAGAGAGAGAGAGAGAGAGAGAGAGAGAGAGAGAATGTAAAAGGAAGAAAGGCTATTCTAGTCGCAGAGAAAAGATGGTTTGGAAGGGGCTCAGATAAAAGCAGACAGGGCCAGAAAGACACTGGCAGCAGAAATATCACCAGGCAGTAATTACCTGTCAGTATCATTGTGATGCCCTTCTTAGAACCTCGGGTTACAGCTGAAGACCCAGGAAGCGATATGTGCTTTTCTGAGTTCAGTGTTTATGGTACTAGGTATCTGATGTGAGAGAAGGGGGTAAGAAAAACATCCAGGTCTCTGACTTTGAGGACTGATTATATGATCAAGATAATGATGGTGGGCTGAGAAGATGGCTTATGGGTAAGAGCACTTGCTGATCAAGCATCAGGACCTGAGTTCAAATCCCTAGCACACATGTAAAAAGCTATGCAGGGCATTGGGTATATCTGCAATCCCCGTGCTTTGGGGATGGAGGAAGGAGGATTTGTGAGGCTTGCAGGCTGCCAGCTTAGCTGTGGGTTCAGTAAGAGACCCTGTCTTGAGGAAACAAAGCAGAGAATATAGAACAGAACATGAAATGTCCTCCTTTGGCATCCACATGCATACATGCACGTATACATACATACATCTGACTTCTTTATGTACCCATCCAGACATGCATGTATACCATATACATTCCACAGATATACATCACACACCACACACCACACACCACACACACAGGCTAGCTGGGAACTCAGAGATCTGCCTGTCTCTGCCTCCAGAGAACTGGGACAAAATGTGTGTGTGTGTGTGTGTGTGTGTGTGTGTGTGTGTGTGTGTGGTGTGAGTGAGTGTATTGTGGAGGACAAAAGAAAGCATTGGGTCCTCTGGGGTTGTGGTTACAGGCCACTGGGGACTGCAGAAGATGAGTGCTAGAAGTGAATTTAAGTTCCCTGCAGAAGCAGGAAGATCTCTTAACCATTAAGTCATCTCTCCAGCCCCATCAGTTAACTGAATTGAGACAGTTCCTCCACAGACATGCTCACAGTCAACCAGGTACAGGCACTTGCATTGAGATTCTTCCAAGGAGATTCTAGGTTGGGTCGAGTTGGCCATTACAGCTGGCCCTCCCACAGGTCCTCTTCTTAGTTTAATAGACTGTCAAATGCCACTGTGATAGGTAGTATTAACTATCAACTTGACGGTTTAGAATCATCTGAGAGGCGGGTCTCTGAAAATGCCTGTGAGGAGTCATCATTTTTTGTTTTTGTTTTTTTTTTTAAATGAATTTTTATTGTGTAAGGATTTCTTACATGTTGATGATGTCTTTTGATCAAGTCCACTCCCCATTCCCTTCCCCCCAATTCTTCCCCTCTCTCCACCATTCCCTCTCTCTTCCAACTTAATGTGCTCCTCTCCCCGCCACACTGAGTCTTCTTACTACTGTTGTCAACTGAAAAAATAAACTGACTGTCCTCTCCTCCAGGGCCATCAGCTGTGAATAGCTCCTCAGCTAGGTGTGGGACTTTGTGAGTCCTCCACAATTTATACTGGGATTTTGCCTGGCTTCATCTTGTGTGGGTCTTGTGCTACTGTGAGCTCATGTGTGCAATAACCCTGACATGTTAGGCGGATACTGCTTTGTTGTAGGTATTCACTACTTCTGGTCCTTACAACCTTTCTGTTCCCCTTTCTGAGGCTGTCCCTGAGCCTCAGAGGGGGTGAGTATGATACGGATGGATTATTGTGGTCGGGTTACTTGAGATTTAGATGGGAGGACCCATCTTAATTGTGAATGGGACTGTTCCCAGATTCTGGACTGTACAGCTGGAGAGGGGGTAAGCACTAGCCCCTGTTTCTCCCTATATCTGAGTGCAGCTGCTTCAAGCTTCTGCTATCCCGACCGCCCTGCCATTATGGAATGTGGTCTTGAACTGTGAGCCAAAATAAATCTTCTCTTTCTTAAGTTGTTTTTGTTAAACGATTTCATCATAGCAAGAGGAAATGAAGCTGAGACGAGCACCCAGGTGCCCGGTACTAGTGGAAGAAGTACTACCAGCTATTGGTCCTATGGCTGAGTTACGTCCTTCTATAAAAACCCACATATATTGACAGCTGAGATGGTGACAAACAGCCTTAGATCCACTGTGGCTTAGATTTGGTTAATCTCCACAGAGATCATCTATTAGAAACTTGGTCCCCAGGGTGGCACTACTGGGCAGTGGTTGAGCCTTTAATAAGTAAGGCCTGTGCCAAACACTAAGGAGGAAGAGCCAGGCAGACATGTAGACAAGTCTGGCCTAGTCTACATAGTGAGTGCCAATCCAGCCAAGGGTCCACAGTGAAATCCTGCCTTAAGAAAGAAAAAAGAAGTGCCTTACTTAGTGGTGGTCATTGGGATATTTGGGATTGTACCTTAGGAAGGGACCATGGATCTCCAGGCTTTCTGGCTCCGTGTGTGTGTGTGTGTGTGTGTGTGTGTGTGTGTGTGTGTGTGTGTAGATGCATGTATGTGTGTAAAGAGGTAGGTGCATCTGCATCTGAGTGTGAAGGTGCCGGTGCATATATGTGTATAAGGGTGTAGGTGCATCTGTGTGTGAAGATGTAGGTGCATGGATGTATAAGGGTGTAAGTACATGTGTAAACATGTGTATGTGGAAGCCAGGACTGTGGTGCAGTGGACCATGCCACCAGACAGAAAACTTGGCAAGGTCTAGCAGATTCAGAAACCCATGTAATTCTCATATTTGAGAACCATAGGTGTTTAATCTACTCCTGACCAGGTTCCTGTCCCAGAACACGTGACCACAACATCCCATGGAGAAGACTGTGACAATGAATCATGTAGGAGCAATACTTGAAGGCCCTCCACATGCAGATGAGCCATCCCTAGCATCTCGGATCAAGCCCATAGAAAGCATCTGCTTTTAGACCCTAACCTATCCTAAAGTGTATACAAGACCCTCTCCACAGGGAATAAAGTGCGCGCATTATTTCATCAAAGACAGTCTGAGGGTGTCTGTATTATAGATCTGTAACACCTTGGGGAAGAGAATCCTCTCCCAAAGCTTTTGTTGCTGGAAGCTGCTTGAGCCTAAGGCAGTTTTGACTCTTAGCCACGGCCCCTGTGCCCAATTGGCTGTTGTGGCAATAGCTCCTGGCAGCCTGCCTTGCTCTAGCTCCCCCTTCCCCTTGGAGAGCCACAACTCTTTGGCTGCTCTGGCCCCACAGGGAGATCCCTGTTGATAGAACCCAGAATGCAGACCACCAGAAGAGAACAACCTGGGATTCAGAACCTCAGAATCTTCACTTTGGTTATTTTGAGGTAATGTCTTTTACTGGACAGAGCACAACAAGTTAGCCTAGGCTAGCCAAGGAGACTCAAGATCCACTATCTCTACCTCACTAAAGTTCCAATGCTAGGATAGTCTCACCTCACCCCTCTGTGTCATGGTTATGGCCCATGTGTTAAGGTCAGAGGGCAACATGTGGGAGTCTAATCTCTCCTTCCACTTTGTAGGTCCTAGGGATTGAACCCTGGTCATTGGGTTGGTGGTAAGAGCCTTTATTTTCACATAAATTAATTGTGTGTGTGTGTAAGTTTGCCATAGCACATGTGTAGAGATCAGAGGACAACTTACAGGAGTCAGTTCTCTCCTACTATGTGGTTCCTGGGGATCAAACTCAGGTCATCAGACTTGGCAGAAAGCACCTTTATCCACTGAACTGTCACTGGCTCAGACCCTTCCTTCCTTCCTTCCTTCCTTCCTTCCTTCCTTCCTTCCTTCTTGTCTGTAGTTAATGTGGGTCTGGTGAATCAAACTCATGCTTACAAGGCAAGTACTTTACTGACTGTGACATACTACAGCTTCTCTGGTTTCCTATTTTGAGATACAAGTTTTCCTTCCCACACAAGTCTTGATATGATTGATGTTACAACTTGCTATAGTTTAAATGTGAGTATTATCTGGCAGAAGTCTGGGTGCTAACAGCTTGATCTTCATGGTGATGCTATACAGGGGTGGAAGTTTTAATAGCAGGGATTGATGGGAGGTCTTTAGGTCATTGTGGGGATGCTCTAAGAAGGGACTGTGGGGCCTCACCTCAGATTCTCTTTCTGTTTTCAGCTCATTCATGAGTCTAGTGGTTGTTTACACTCCTAGCAATGGGACTTCTGGATCTTGGATTAAAACCTCTAGAACCATGAGCCAAAATAAATAGTTTCTGTTAATAAGTGTGTCTACCTCAGGTATCTCATCATAGTGATGGGAAGCTAATAAAAAACCTTACCAATGAGTCACATGAACTCAGATTTTTTTTTTTGGCTAGGAACTATTATACATAAATACATGCACACACACACATATTCAATTTGTATTAGTTCTTTGGAAATTTTACAATAATCATATTTATCCCCTTCTTCAACTCTTTTCAGATCTACCTCCCTTCCCTGCCCATCTGAGTTGGTATCTTTTCACCAAGCAGAGGAGGTCTAGAGTGAGTCAACTGTTGACAAAGGCAACACTGACAAAGGCAACAATGACAAAGGCAACAATGACAAAAGCAACACTGACAAAGGCAACAGTGACAAGAAGAAATAGTGACAAAAGGAACAATGACAAAGGCAACACTGACAAAGACAACACTGACAAAGGCAACAGTGACAAAGGCAACACTGATAAAGGCAACAGTGACAAAGGCAACACTGACAATGGTAACACTGACAAAGGCAACAGTGACAAAGGCAACAGTGATAAAGGCAACAGTGACAAAGGCAACAGTGAAACAGGCAACAATGAAAAAGAGAACACTGACAAAGGCAACAGAGAGGAAGGCAACAGTGATAAAGGCAACAGTGACAAAGGCAACAGTGACAAAGGCAACATTGATAAAGGCAACACTGACAAAGGCAACACTGACAAAGGCAACAGAGAGGAAAGCAACAGTGATAAAGGCAACAGTGATAAAGGCAACAGTGACAAAGGCAACAGTGACAAAGGCAACACTGATAAAGGCAACACTGACAAAGGCAACACTGACAAAGGCAACAGAGAGGAAAGCAACACTGACAAAGGCAACACTGACAAAGGCAACAGTGATAAAGGCAACAGTGACAAAGGCAACACTGACAAAGGCAACAGTGACAAAGGCAACACTGACAAAGGCAACATTGAGAAAGGCAACACTGAGAAAGGCAACAGAGAGGAAGGCAACAGTGATAAAGGCAACAGTGACAAAGGCAACAGTGACAAAGGCAACATTGATAAAGGCAACACTGACAAAGGCAACACTGACAAAGGCAACACTGACAAAGGCAACAGAGAGGAAGACAACAGTGACAAAGGCAACACTGATAAAGGCAACAGTGACAAAGGCAACACTGACAAAGGCAACACTGACAAAGGCAACAGAGAGGAAAGCAACACTGACAAAGGCAACAGTGACAAAGGCAACAGTGACAAAGGCAACACTGATAAAGGCAATAGTGACAAAGGCAACACTGATAAAGGCAACAGTGACAAAGGCAACACTGACAAAGGCAACACTGACAAAGGCAACACTGACAAAGGCAACACTGACAGAGGCAACACTGATAGAGGCAACAGTGACAAAGGCAACAGTGACAAAGGCAACAGTGACAAAGGCAACAGTGACAAAGGCAACATTGATAAAGGCAACACTGAGAAAGGCAACACTGACAAAGGCAACAGTGATAAAGGCAACAGTGATAAAGGCAACAGTGACAAAGGCAACATTGATAAAGGCAACACTGACAAAGGCAACACTGACAAAGGCAACACTGACAAAGGCAGCAGAGAGGAAAGCAACAGTGACAAAGGCAACAGTGACAAAGGCAACAGTGACAAAGGCAACATTGATAAAGGCAACACTGACAAAGGCAACACTGACAAAGGCAGCAGAGAGGAAAGCAACAGTGACAAAGGCAACAGTGACAAAGGCAAAAGTGACAAAAAGAACACTGACAAAGGAAACAGTGACAAAGGCAACACTGACAATGACAACACTGACAAAGGCAACAGTGACAAAGGCAACACTGACAAAGGCAACAGTGACAAAGGCAACACTGACAATGGCAACACTGACAAAGGCAACAGTGACAAAGGCAACAGTGACAAAGGCAACATTGATAAAGGCAACACTGACAAAGGCAACACTGACAAAGGCAGCAGAGAGGAAAGCAACAGTGACAAAGGCAACAGTGACAAAGGCAAAAGTGACAAAAAGAACACTGACAAAGGAAACAGTGACAAAGGCAACACTGACAAAGGCAACACTGACAATGGCAACACTGACAAAGGCAACACTGACAAAGGCAACAGTGACAAAGGCAACATTGATAAAGGCAACAGTGACAAAGGCAACACTGACAAAGGCAGCAGAGAGGAAAGCAACAGTGACAAAGGCAACAGTGACAAAGGCAAAAGTGACAAAAAGAACACTGACAAAGGCAACAGTGACAAAGGCAACAGTGACAAAGGCAACAGTGACAAAGGCAACAGTGACAAAGGCAACAGTGACAAAGGCAACAGTGACAAAGGCAACAGTGACAAAGGCAACACTGACAAAGGCAACACTGACAAAGGCAACACTGACAAAGGCAACACTGACAAAGAGAACACTGACAAAGGCAACAGTGACAAAGAGAACACTGACAAAGGAAACAGTGGCAAGACACCAGCTCTTCTGGTTCAGAGGGATGGCACAGCCTTTCTTGGAGGTGGGGGGGCGCTCAAGAGGAATATTAACAATCTGTGCAGAAAGTGTCCACCATAACATTCTCCCCTTGATACTTATGGCCTGAAGTCTGCCCCCCCCCCCCACCAGGGACTGCTCTTACTGAGATTAGCTAACTTTGTCTTCAACTGTATATAACTGTCTATAAACCCTGTCTCCTATGTATCTGTGTATATTAACCCTGCCCCCTTATCTAGCTGAATGCAATAACCCCATCTCTCTGTTCAACTCTATATAATAAACATGCTGAACTTGGAGATGGGTGCTGTGGTTTCTTCAGCCAAGAGTTCAGAACACTTGATCCCAACTTTTCTGCTCTCTACACTAGCTGGTGAGTTCTGAGGGAGTGAGAGATTCTGTCTCAGAAACCAGCATAGAAGACATCCAAGTAGTGCTAGCTGAGGTTGCCCTCTGCTTACATGCACACCCATACACATATGTACAGAGAAATGCGCTTTTTAAGAAATCTAAGAGTTTCCATTTATAGTGCACCTGAGTCGAGACTCAGGTATTTTGTTATATTAATGGGAAATGGACTAATATATCATCTCAGACAAACGCTATTAAAATTAAACTCCCTGGGGGATTCAACACTCACTATTTGTTGGTCTGTCCCTGTAGAGCTGGGATGGAATTGTATTCGTGATGACACTCCTTGGTGTCTTTCTTCTTAGGATTATCTTCGTATATATCTCACCCCTAACCAAGTGCTAGTTTTCTCGAAAAGAATGCTGGGAATTGTCATGAGGGCCATTGTTAAGACCCCAGTCCTAGCCAAGCCCAGGTGGGCTCTGTGAAATAATATCTCTCAAGCACCAAATAAACCACGGCACTAAACAAAGTATACTTGCTACCAGCATCGTCATCATCTCCTGCCCGACTCACCCACCTAATACCTGCCTGCTCATCCTCCATAGTTGAGAAGATATCTGGATTCTCAGGTTTCCTGGGTCCACGGCTACCCTTGGTGGTTGAGGCTGTCGCTCCAGAGTCCAAGGGCTGGGCATATGGCTTGGGCTCAGAGCCTGTACAGAAAGGAGAAATAAAGGGGTCAGGAATTCCTCCTGGACAGGGGGAGCTAGGACTTGACTCTGTACCTGTCACTGCTTGCCCTGGACAATGGCATGGTGGTTAATATTGATTGTCAACTTGACAGGATCTAGAATCAGCTGGAAGACAAGCTTCTAGGCATGCCTGTGAGGGCTGATCTGGATTAGGTCAACTGAGACAGAAAGACCTGCTCATTCTGGGTGGCACCATTCAAAGATGTGGCCCTGGACTAATACAAACTAGAAAGTGAGCCAAGCATCAGTGTTTATTGCCCTCTGATTCCTGAATGTAGTTGCAACATATCCAGCGGTCTCAAGCTCCTGCCAATTTGCTTTCTCCACCATGACGGATGGCATCCTTACTCACGTACCAGAATAAACCCTTACTTTCTTTTTTTAACATATAAAATAAAAGTGTTTATTTGGGGGCTTACAGTTCCAGAGGGTTAGAGTCTTTGACCATAATGGTGGGCAGGAAGCTGAGAGCTTACACCCTTAGCTACCAGCACAGGTAGAGGGGGACAGAGACAGAAAGAAAGACAGAGACAGAGAGAGACAGAGAGAGAGACACACACACAGAGAGAAACGGAGAGACACAGAAAAAGCAAACCCTTACTTTCTGAACATGCTTTTGTCAGGTATTTTATCACAGCAGTGAGACAAGTAGGCCAGACAAATGTGGATGGTGAGGAGGCACTCAGATGGAAAAAAAATTCTTTAAATGACCTTGAAGCCAACACAATACGTCTTTCCTAACCTTTGCCTGCGGCAGACATTTCTAGTTAACCACAGATGAAGCTCTTTTCTACTTAAAGCTACTCATTTCTAGGAACCTGAGTGGCTTCACGGTGACACTGGCTCTGGCAACAAGTTCTCATTTGACAGGTGGTGTCTGGATGGGCACCAATTCTAGTGTCAGAGACTGAGCCCCCATCCTAATGTCACATTCTGAGCCATAACCTTGGTGTTATATATACGCCATGCCTCACCCTCCTATAATAGGTTGAGCCCTAATCCTGGTGTCACAGACTGAGCCTTGTCTTGGTATAGTAATCCCTCATCCTGCTGTCACATACTGAACCATGACTTTGGTGTCACAGATGTGCCTTATGCTGCCATCATGAGTTGAGACCTGACCCTGGTATCACAGACTATATTATTTTCTTTTCCTGTCACTGTGATAAAATACTCTGACAAAGGCAACTTAAGGGAGAAAGGGTTTATTTGAGCTCACCGTTCAAGGTTCAGTCAAGGCAGCAGAAGCTAGAAGCAGAGAGCAATGAATGTTTGTTCTTAGCTTATGCTCTACGTTTATACAGTATAGTTCCCTAAGCCCAGGTGATAGTGCCACCCAGTTTGAGGCTGGGTCTTTCTACATTGATGAATCCAACCAAGATAATAACTCCCTCATAGGCTCGCCCAGAGACCCATTTCCCAGGTGCTTACAGATTCCGCCATGTTGATAATTAAGACTACCCAGCACACAGGTTGGGCCTCATCCAGGTGTCATAGGCTAAGCCATGGTCTTGGCATCATATACCATGGCTCATTCTATTGTCAGGTTTAGCGCTGACTCAAAATGTCATAGACTGAGCCCCCATCCTGGGATCATATACTGAGCTACTGTCTTAGTGTCACAAAATGAGTTCTATTCCGGCTTCATAGACAGAGCCAGAGTCTTGGTCATACTATGTGCCTCATCCTGTAATCCGGTTAGACACTAATCCTAGTGTCCTAGACCGACCCGTTCAGGCATCATACACTCCATGTGACCTTGCTGTCAGGGTGCATAACCTAGCATCACGGGCAAAGCTCTTATCCTAGTGGACTGATCACCACCTCGATGCTTGCACCAGTGCCAAGCACAGTGCGCAGATTTCATTCTTTTGTCCCCTCCACGGCTCTCTGACACCTCATTTTAAAAGCGTGGACAATGGAATAAGAGGGGCAAATGACTTCACCAAAGTCACACTACACTGGTAGAATTGAGATTAAATCTAGGTATTTCTGAGTTCAAATAAGGGTTCACAGCAGGGCAGGTGGCTCAGTCAGTACAGCACCTGCCATGCAAGTGTGAGGATCTGAGTTTGGATTCCCAGTACTCCCAGGTACAGTGGCACAAGTTTATCACTCCAGCACCAGGGGGGCAGAGACAGGCAGATTCTCGAAGCTCATTGGCCAGACTAGCAGATAGAGTGAGTTCTTGGTTCAGTGAGAGACCATGTGTCAAAAACTAAAGTAAAAAACACAGTAGTGAAAGGCTCTTGTAGAAGACTTAGGTTCAATTCCCAGAACCCACACAACAGCTAGCAACTGTTTGTAACTCCAGTCCTAGAGGATGGAGTGTCCTCTTGGTCTGTGTGGGAACTGTGCACACATGGTACACAGACATACAAATAGGCAAATACCCTTACACATAAAAATAAAATCTTTTTTTAAAAAGGTGGGTGGTGGTGGCATAAACCTTTAATCCCAGCACTTGGGAGACAGAGGTAAGTGGATTGCTGTGAGTTTGAGGCCAGCCTGGTCTAAAGAACAAGCTCCAGGATAGCCAGAGCTAGACATAAGACCATGTTTCAAAAAGTCGAGAAAGAGATCAAGAAAGATGTCTGACATCAACCTCTAGCCTCCACACCCACATAAACATGATACATGACACACACATATATACAATTATACACACACACACACACACACACACACACACACACACACACATATATATATATATCCACACACACACAGAGAAAGACACACATGGGAGTGGGTGGGAGGAAGGGAGGGAGGGAGGGAGGGAGGGAGAGAGAGAGAGAGAGAGAGAGAGAGAGAGAGAGAGAGAGAGAGAGAGAGAGAGAGAATATTACCAGTGTATTCTGTGCTCTGCCGAATTGGGAGAAGAATGGATAGACAGGTAGATAAATGACTGGAAGGGTATGTGAATGATTGAATAGATGGTAGATGGCAGGATGTGGCTTGACAGGTTGATGGATAAATGGCTTATGGATGAAAAGTAGGTAGTTAAATGTATGGATGAATGGACAGTTGATAGGTGAAGGAATAGAGGGTTGAGCAGATGAACACATAAATGATTGATAAAGGCAACACATAATGAGTGCTTGACTGGCTGGATGCATACATAGGTGGATGAATGGATAGCTGATGGATGGATAGTTGAATAGATGGATAGATGATTAGAAGAGCAGATGGGTGGCTGGGTAGGTAGGATGTAGATGGATTTGGGACTGGCTAGACTGTAGGTCTGGCTGGGTGGCCGGTCAGATAGATGATGTATGATTCCATGAGTGAATGGGTAGATGGCAGATAGTTAGCTATCCATTGGAATGGTTCGATAGTTAGATGGCAGGGTGTATAGAAGAAAGAAGGAATGGATATAAGGATGACTGGAGGGGGGACTGGTGAGATGGATCAGTGGTTAAGAGCACTGACTTCTCTTCTGGAGGTCCTGAGTTCAAATCCCAGCAACCACATGGTGGCTCACAACCATCTGTAATGGGTCTGAAGACAGTGTACTCACATGTAATAAGTAAAAAATAAACCTTTGGACCAGAGTGGGAATGGAACAAGTGGGAGAAGGGAAGGGAAAAACAGGTGAGTGGAGGGATGGATGGAAGGAAGGATAGAAAGACGGACAGGACAGTTAGCTAGTTTGCTGGTTAGATCCCAGGCTGGCTGGGTGGCGGGCTGCAAGGAAGAATGCTTGGATAGATGGGAAGATAGTTGGGTGGGTGGGTGGATTAGGTAGCTGGAGAGAGGCACATCCAGGAGATGGTAATCTTCAGGGCTGGGAGTCTTATAGATGCAAGTGAGCAGAACTGAGGCTGAGAGGCCAGACAGAAAGGGACACCAGGCAGATACAGAACACTGTATCTTCACTGACTGCAGAGTAACTTAAAAACTATGAGCAGAAGGTGATACTGTAGTAGCCGAGGGAGGGAAGAGAACAGAGGGCCCCTTTGCCCTGGGGCACGGGAACATAGCAGGTCTCACTTCTCTCTCACATGTTGCCTGTCTAGCCTCATTATTCACACACACACACACACACACACACACACACACACACACACACACACACACGTTGTCTTTTCCCCAGCACTTTAGGACTAACGACCAGAGAAACCTCTCAGCCTAGGTTCAGGCCAAGGGCAGCATCCTCCTCCCCCACCAGCCCCTGTGGCCTCAGCCATAAAAGGGTGTAACAGTCACTGTCAGCGCTTATAGTTCACTCCCCCACCTGTCTGCTGGCCTACAAATCATAATCTCAACATGCTTGAACCCCAAAACAAGGCGTGCTGGATGGTCAGGATCCAAGACCCAGGCTACAGGAGGACACCTAAGTGATCCGTGCCCTGTGTGCTAGTTCTCTCAGGTTGCCTACAGATGGATTTAGTACCCTCTCCTGGCTCTGGCACTGCCCACATGGCAGCTCTGCCTAATGACCAGAACCCATCACAAAGGCAGCCCCAGAACTGACTTGGTTTCAAATTCCAGCTCCTTTGGTATGTGCTGGTTGTGTGAGCAAGTTGCTCAGCTTCTCTGAGCCTAGTCTCAATGAAGGTCAGCAATGGGCGGTAACTCCCTCTTGATGACTAGTCTTTAATCCTACCCCAGTTCCCAGGCCACCCCTCTCTCCAGCCCTAGTCACAGACTCTGAGTCCTCTGGTTCCAGCACAAAGAGAATGTGTGAGTAAGATGACCCTGAGTACTCTCTTGTACCATGGTCCCTTCATCATGGAAACATATGATACTCTGAACAAGGAACATATGATATCTGCAGGTAGCTCGGATAGATGGGGGTCTGACCAGGGAGGCAGTTACAGGAAGATGGATGCATGGAGCACCAGAAAACCAAGGGTGCTATGGTCAGTTCAAGGCAGGAGGATCAGGAATTCAAGGTCATCCTTGACTACATAGTGAATTTGAGACCTTGCCTGGGTTTTGTGAGATGCTGTCTCAAAGGGTAAGAAGGAAGGGAGGGAGGGAGGGAGGGAGGGAGGGAGGGAGGGAGGGAGGGAGGGAGGGAGGGGAGCATGGTCTCTTCCTAAGGAGTAATCATACAAACCATAGGGAATGTAATACAAGAACCTAATCCCTACATAGTTAAACCAAGGCTTGAAAGAACATGAAGCTTGTGCATGTGTGTGTGTGTGTGCGTGCGTGTGTGTGCGCGCTTATGTGTGTGTGCGCGCATGCATGTGTGCATTTGCTTGCATAAGTGTGCACGCTTGAGGGAGGTGCATGCTTCAGAATTTAAAATCTTCTTTTCTCTTTCTTTTTTGAGACATAATCTCATGGAGTCCCTGCTGTCCTTGAATTCAACTATGTAGCCAAGGATGACCTTAAACTCTTGATCCCCCTGCCTCTACCTCCTGATTGCTAGTATGACGGCCAAGCAACAGTAGACTGGGGTGCGACCTCATGAAAACTAAGCAAGCACCCTACTGACTACATCCCTCACCCCCTCAAGTCTCCCTGTTTCAATTGGCTGCCTTCTTGATTTACTTGTCCTGTCACATGCTAGGGACCCATGCTAAGTTACCAAGCTCCCCCAAGGGGCTCATCAGCTGGCGATATGGTGGATTTTCCTGTTGTAAAATTTTCACAGAGCCTTGGGGAAACGTTTTCTCTGAGAAAAGAAAAGGGGGGAGCCCCAATGCTTGTGAAGGTCCTTGGTGCTCTGGGAAAATTTGGCGGTCATGGACTCTGAGGTTGGACCTGGGCAAAGCCTGTCAACCAGCTAAGAAAAAAACCAAAAAAACCCCCAAAAAACTCCCGTGAGGACAATAAGCCAGTGGTTTAAGGGTTTCTGTCTGGGTGGTGGTCCACTCCTTGCCTCCTTACCTCGCTTAAATGCCCATCTCTTCAGCCACAGCTTGGAGAGAGCCGGCCAGGAGTGGTTGAGCACCGAGTCAGCCATGGGTACCTCATGCATGTGAGTAGGGTGTCCAGCTCGGGCCCCGAGGGAGCAGAAAAGCTTAGACTGGGGATTCCTGCCAGAATCGGCCTGCCAGCAAGGGGGGCGGAGACTGCCTCCAAGGCCTGCCAGAGACATCAGCTTATGGGAGCCTGGGTTGGAGGAGGAGAGCCAGACATTGCAACAGTGGAGAGGGGCAGATCCTGAGGCTACAGGCAAGGCAGGGCTCAGCACCTCCAGGACTGACCCAGCACCTCAGCCCAGACCCAGGGGGCCACTCACTCTGGTACAACAAGACATTCCTGAGAGAAAATAAGCCCACCCTGCATCTGAGGGGAGCTTGGCTACGTCTGTCAGTCTGACTTTCTCTGTGTATTTCTGTGCTCACGTGCAATTCATTGTGCGTTTTACAGGGCAATTATTTATTTACATAGAAAATGTGAATATTCTCTATTACACAGAGAATACACTCACACACACATAGTTTTGTGATTGTGTGAGTCTTGTATATGGTGTATGTCTGTGCTTGAATATGCATTTGAAGGCCAGAGTCAATCTTAGAGTCATTCCCGAGGATCAATGTTCATAATACTTTTGAGGCAGTAATGTTCACTGGCCCATTAGGCTATGCTGCCTGGCCAGTGTGCCCTAGTTGTCTGTCTGCGTGCCTCTGACTGTCCAGAGCTGGGGTTATAAGTACACACCACAATGTTCAGCTTTTTTTGCATGGTTTCTGGGGCTCAAACTTACATCCTCATTACCTTATTACCTGCTATCTCTCTAGCTCTTGTTTTTCTTTTAATGTTAATTTTTTTGAACCCCCCAAAAGTCACTTTGTTCTGAAATCAGAACAAATTGGAAGACCACACAACTGGTTTAGGGAAGCCATCCACAGCAACACCCACCCTGTGACACACTTGGTGCCTCTCCATGAGTTCTGCGCTGTCAGAGTAGCCACTTGGAAGCTGTGAGGATTCGCTTTCACTACCAATTGCACCTCCATGCACGTATACACCCCACACAAAACACCAAGAACATGGCAGAGTTAAAACTAGGAAAACCCATTAGGTTTACGTCCTCTCTCATGACTCATGCCCTTCCTCATCATCTAAGCTCACCCTTAGCTCCATCGGTGTTATTCTGTGTCTACACTTACAGCTGCTTACACAACACACACACACACACACACACACACACACACACACACACACACACACACTTTTAAAAGAGATCTTGAATAACCCAGGTCCACCTGGAATTCACTGTGTAGCTGAGGATGGTCCTTAACTCCTGACCTTCCTCCTTTAACCTCTTGGGTGCTGAGATGACACACGTATCCCGCCATATCTGATATATGTGGTGCTGAGAACAGAACCCGGGGTTTCCTTCAAGCTAGGCAACTGACTTTTTTGAGACAAGATCTCAAGCTCTCCTGGCTGGTCAACACTGTTACAGAGTGGAGGATGGCCTTGAATTCCTGATCCTCTTGACACCTGCCTCTATCTCCTCATGATTGGGATGACAGGTATGAACCACCATGCCTAGCTGAAGTGTTGAGTTTCAAACTTGTGCAGGTAGAACCACATCTGAGCATCAAGGTGGAACCAGGTGTGGTGGTAGACTCTCAGCTTGAATTCAGGAGGTGGAGGCAGGAACATCAAAAGTTCAAGGCTAAGACAGGCTGAAAGCTTCATTTAGCTGTGAAGAATGAAATTATATCAGTCCTAGAACGACAGATGGAACTGAAGATCAGTAAGAGTGAAGTGCAGCAGAGTTGGGGATAGAAATGTTGCATGTTTTCTTTCACATGCACAATCTAGTGTGTGTGTGTGTGTGTGTACCCATGTGCACTCCTGTGCTTATATGTATCTAGGGTGTGAAAATACAAAGAGAGGCTATACAAAGTTTGAGGCCAGCTGGGCTACATGAAACAGAGAGAGAGAGAGAGAGAGAGAGAGAGAGAGAGAGAGAGAGAGAGAATAGGGGAGAAAGAAGTCAAAGCAAGGGAAAAGAGGAAGTCAAGAGAGATTAATGATATATTTGAATATGTCTGCATATATATAAAATAAAGCAGGAAGGGAAACTATTTGAAGGGAGGGAGGGGCCAAGCAAGAGAAGAGGATAGATTGGGAGGACTTGGGAATGTAAATAAGTAAAATATGGTATGTTGGGAAAGTTTACAATGCACACCATTTATTTGTATGATAACTAACTAACTAACTAACTAAATAAATAAATAAATAAATAAATAGGTGGTTTTGAAAGCCATGTGCAGGTACATGACAAACTTATACTTGCCCATGCAGGTGCTGCCCCCTGGCGGTAGAAGCCCCAAGTTTGGCTTCATTTCGAACGTCCCCAAACTCCAGGCTCCACCTACTTGGTTCAGGATACTCTCAGGAGCTCACATTGGGGCAAACTCATCTTACATAGTCTCCCCTCCCTCATAATAAAATATTGAATAATCTATAAAACATAGGCAATGCGAAAGCAAATTCCAGAATAGTGGTGTGGGCACACTTTCCTACTACCATAACTGCAAACCTGGGAGTATCTATGATCCTGTCTCTATCCCATCCGACCTCTGCCCCCCAGCACGGGAGACCAAACCAGAGACAAATCCCTCCCTCTCTCTTCAGGACCTAGATAGTCTGGTCTTCTTTCTCTGTGTCCTACGTGTTCCTTCCCTGGGAAGAGAACAAGAGGGGATAGAGGTGAGGGGAGGAAGAGGAAAGGAAGGAAGAGCAAGGGAAGGAAGAGAAACAGAAGAGAGGGAAAGAAACAACGAGAGAAGGGGCATCTTTGAGAACCCAAAGGTTCTCTGCATTGGACCAGAATGTGGTCAAGCATCTCATATATGATGGCTCAGCTTAGTCACTTATCAAACAGAAAATAGGTTTAAAGAAACCGTATCAGGCAAATATCCACCATAAATGGGGTTACAACATAGGTTTGTAAGTCTGTTTCCGGTTGTATTTGTTACTTGAGTCAGCTGGAGCAGGTGACTTCATCCCTTCTTCTAAAAACCCCCATTCCTTCCCTTTGTGGCTCACTCTTTGCAGTTCAGTAAATATAGAACAAAGCGTTTAGTCATGGACATACAGACAAGGGGACAGATTTACAAGGCAACATACAGTCAAGCACCAGTTCAGACCCAGACAATGGACAGTCAGGAGATGACAGAAGACAAGGAGAAAGAAGTAGAGAATTCAAATCTGGTCTCTCTCTTGGTAAAACTGTTCTAAAACAGAGTGCTTTTAATTCTTCTCCTTAGTTTGGCCCTGATGGATTATTGGTTATTATGGACTCTTGAGTTCGTAGCTAATGTGCTTTTCTTTTCCAACCGAGTGTCACTCCAGTCCATGGAGTGCATTTGAATGTCCTAAGTGGCTGCCTGAAACCATGTTGATAGCTGCCCCATACAAGCTTTCCTTAGGCTCATATGCCTATGATAACATTTAATTAGACATAGTCAGAGAGCAACAACTATAGGCAGTAATAAACTAGAACAATTAATTAATAAACATGGTGCTGCCTGGCTGTAATCTCAGTATTTGGGAAACTGAGGCAAGAGGATCAGGAGGGGTTTGAAGTCAGCTTGGGTTAAGTTCTGAGTCCCGGGCCAGCACAGGTATATGAAAAGACTTTTCCAAGAAGACAAAACAAGGGCTGGTAGATGCCTCTGCCCCCAAGCCCAAGGACCTCCTGGAAGGAAAGAACTGAATCTTAAAAGGTGTTCCTGGGACAGTGGAGGCACATGCCTTTAATCCCAGCACTTGGGAGGCAGAGGCAGGCGGATTTCTTTCTTTCTTTCTTTCTTTCTTTCTTTCTTTCTTTCTTTCTTTCTTTCTTTCTTTCTTTCTTTTTTTGAGACAGGGTTTCTGTGTGTAGCCCTGGCTGTCCTGGAACTCACTCTGTAGACCAGGCTGGCCTCAAACTCAGAAATCCGCCTGCCTCTGCCTCCCAAGTGCTGGGATTAAAGGTGTGCGCCACCACCGCCCGGCAAGGCAGGCGGATTTCTGAGTTTGAGGCCAGCCTGGTCTACAGAGTGAGTTCCAGGACAGCCAGGGCTGTACAGAGAAACCTTGTCTCAAAAAGACAAAAAAGTTGTTCCTGACCTCTGTATGTGTATGTATGTGTTTATGTGCATGTGTGTGTATGTGTATATATGTGTGTTTTTGTGTGTGTGCATGTGTATATGTGTGTGTGTATGTGTGTGTTTGTGTTTTTTGTGTGTATGTGCATGTGTGTTTGTGTTTTTGTGTGTATGTATGTGTATGTGCATGTATGTGTGCATGTGTGTATGTGTGTGCATGTGTGTGCGTGTTTGTATATGTGTGTTTTTGTGTGTGTACACGTGTATATGTGTATATGTGTGTATGTGTTTGCATGTGTGTGTTTTTGTGTGTGTTTATGTGCATGTGTGTGTGTGTGTACATGCATGTGTGTATGTGTGTGCATGTGTGTGTTTTTGTGTGTGTTTATGTGCATGTATGTGCATGTGTGTGCGTGTGTGTGCATGTGTGTATGTGTTTGCATGTGTGTGTTTTTGTGTGTGTTTATGTGCATGTATGTGCATGTGTGTGCGTGTGTGTGCATGTGTGTATGTGTTTGCATGTGTGTGTTTTTGTGTGTGTTTATGTGCATGTATGTGCATGTGTGTGCGTGTGTGTGCATGTGTGTATGTGTGTGCATGTGTGTGTTTTTGTGTGTGTTTATGTGCATGTATGTGCATGTGTGTGCGTGTGTGTGCATGTGTGTATGTGTGTGCATGTGTGTGTTTTTGTGTGTGTTTATGTGCATGTATGTGCATGTGTGTGCGTGTGTACATGCATGTGTGCATGTATGCCCATGTGCTGTTCTCCCAGATGATCTGAGTTTGGGTCCCAGCATTACTGTCAGGTAGCTTATAAGCAACAGTAAATCCAGCTCCAGAGAATCCAGCTCGCTCTTCTGAGGGCACTAGCACTCATGGGCTCCCACCCCACATAAAAAACCCTGAAGATCAAGAGCACAGGGCTGGCCAGTTGGCTCAGTTGGGGAAGGTGCATGCTGGCAAGTCTGACGATCTGAGTTTGATTCTTAGGAGCCTTATGGTGGGAAGGAAAGAACTGATTTCTATAGGCTGTTCTCGGCCCTCTACACACATACATGCATGTGCACACCACACATACATGTGAAGAAATGTAATAGAACAAAATTTAAAACAAACAAATGAATGCAATAAAAAATCAAGCATAAAAGACAACAAAGGCAGTAATGACAATTCTTGACAATGTTGTCAATTCTTTCAGGATACTTCATGCTATGTAGGACTTTCAGACTTAGGTTGACAGTGGATAAAGGAAAACCTCAGAGAAATGGGGACCGTGGGACTGGCTGAGAGATGGGTACATCATGAGCCTTAAAAAAAGGATTTATTTCTTTTTATTTTATGTATGTATTTTTTCTACATGTATGTATACCCACCATATATGAACTGAGCATGCAGTGCCCTCGGAGATCAGAAGAGGAGGCTGAACTCTCTGGAGCTGGAGTTACAGGTAGTTGTGAGCCACCCCATGTGGGTGCTTGGGATTGAATCTTGTTTCTCTGCAAGAGCAGCAAGTACTCTTAACCACTAAACTAGTCCTCTGACTCCACTGGGCTTTCTTTTGAGATAAAACACAGGAAGTGTCTGTGACACATACATGTTTTATGGGTGGGGACAGCCCAGGAAGCAAGGCTTCACCACAAGAACACAGAGCAAAGGAAAAGGCGGGGTTAGCGATGTTTTCGGAGCTGCTACAACCTGCCAGGCTCCAAGCTCAACGATCTCTCGTGCGTGACCTCATGACTTTTCTCTCACACAGGTGCTCAAATAGAAGCCCAGAGAGGTTGTCTGAGGTCCTGTAGTCACACAGAGGTGGGAGTGTTAGGCTTCGAACACATACCTATCCAAAATGATGCTCTGGCACGACCCACAGGAGTGAGCACAAGCACATTCCTAGCTCCGTGTTAGGAGTTGGAGAGACTTGGGAGGCAGAAACAGTCCAGCCCAGATACACTGAGGAGTTTGCAGTTAACCATGTGTTGTGTGATCTACACATAAGTACATGCTGGTGTGTGTACAAGTGTGTATGCATGTGGGGGCAGGAGGTTGACATGGAGTGTCTCCCACAATCGCTTTCCACCTTATTTGTAAAACTTAGTTAATTAATTATTGGTTAATTATTAATTTGCATGTGTGTGCACCATCCACAGAGTGTGTGCGGAGGTCAGAGGACAACTTGCAGGAGTCAGCTCTCTCCTTCCAAAGTGTGGGTCCTGGGGAGAGAGCTCAGGTCATCAGGCTTAGCCTTTACCTGCTGAACCATCTTGACAGTACCCACCTTATTTTTTATTTTTATTTTTGAGACAAGCTTTCCCTGGTTCTCCCTGAAGTTCTCTAATTCAGTGATCCTGTCTCTGCTTCTACAATGCTGAGATATCAGGACCGCATCACCATGCTCAAAAACATTTTTTTCCCATGAATTTAGAGGAGCTGAACCCAAATTCGTATGTGCTTTCGCTGTGCTTTCTCCCTAGGCCCTGAAAGTCAAAATTTTGCTGGCACTTCAAGTCTCAAGAAAAGCTGTCTCTTGCAGGAATTTATGGTCATAAGAAAGATGCTCACAAGTGGGTATAACTTGGATTTTCCCTCAGAAACAAGGGTGACCCTCTTGGAGGGTCATCCCTGTGGGAGCCACATTCAAAGCCTGTCTCCCACCTAAATCACCACCTCCATTAGAGTGGTCAGCTCTAAACCCACTTCTACATGGCTCTGCGGGCCGTCTTCCTATACCCTAGAGTGCATGAAGTCAACAGAAACTGAGGAAACCATAGTCTTGGGTGTGCCTGGTACAAACCACAGCCTGCCTCCTCACCGTACTCTATTCAGGCAGTTGTTATGGGTGGTTCCTCTTTTGGGCCACAAAGGGAGCCACCAGTGACTTCCAAGATTAAGGGCTCACAGCCTGGGGTGGTCCCCAAGTCCTGGGAAAAAATCTGCTTTTCAGCAGATGTCAGCCTTAGAAGTTTGCTTTGCAAACTGGATTCTCCAAGCCTGTATCGTGCAAGGCTGAACGAAACCCCAGAACCAATGCTTTGAAAGGTGAAGAGGACAAGCTACAGTGTGGTGGCACACACGTGCACACGCATACCTGTCATCCCAGAACTGGGGAGACACAGGTAGGAGCACTGGGAGTCAAAAGAGCACCTGGACTGCATGGCGAGACCCAGCTTCAAAAGCAAAGCAAAACAGAACAAGACAAAACACTGGCACCTGCTGAAGAGGAGCTTAAACTTCCTCCCTCATGCCTGGCCCCCACCCCTCTGTCCCCACACAGTCTTTGGTTACAAAGGGTTCCATGAGACTCCAGCAAGAGTCTCCTGTAGACCAGGTGACCTCTGAACTCCTTATGTAACTGAGGATAACCTAAACTCCTAATCCTCCTGCCTCTGTCTCCCAAGTGATGCTTGACAGGCATGCAACATCCAGCTTTGATTTATGCAGAGCTGGGGATGAAACCCAGGACTTTGCCCATACTAAGCAAGCACCCTATCAACTAAGCTATATCCCCAGCACCCTCCAGGGTCATTATAGGATCACTGATCTCTGCAGAGCAAACAGCTGCCCTACTCTCTTGTGGTTGTGTCCCGGCTATAGGAGTCAACCTCGTGCCTCACAGACTCTCAGACTTGCAGACCCAAAGTGTCCGTTCACCCACCACTCCTCAAGATGGTTACTCACCCATTAGATCGAGATTGTTGCTTAAGTAGGTAACTGGCTTTGTTAACAGCTCTTGCAGGTCCCATGTCACACAGCCAGGGTTTCAAGGGACACATGGGCCAGGCTAACCACAGAATGGCTCAACTCTGCCCAGTTTCCTCTTTCTCAGCTACCGGCTTCTTTTGTTTTTGTCTCCATCAATATCGGGCAAAAGGCAGCAGGCAGCAGCATCAGGGGTCAGCAAGGAGAGTAGAAAACAGACAGAGGTGGGTTGTGAGAACCTGGGAGTCCACCCTTAGCCTGTACCTGTTGTAGGTGTCACAGGGAAGTCGAGAGTCAAGAGGGGAGGCTCAGCAGCAGCACTGAACCCCCACCCAATAGCTTCCTGTGGAGCCAACTGCTGAAGAGGAACAACGGCGTGTGAGGGCCTCACCCTAACACACAAGGGCACAGAGACACATGGGAGTCACATGTCTCTAGAAAGAAACACACTGGAACACACATGGAGACAGACACATATGTGGGTGTGTGGACCCATGGAAACTTGTGGAGCTGAATGCCATGCTTGTAAATGTCTAAACGTAATGTCATTCTGTCTGCTATCTGTCCGTTCTCCTGGTGCAAATACTGCCACCACGACTAACTCCAGTTTTTCAAGGAATGCACTGTTACCAGAGCTGTTAAGGCCTGAGTCCTGACAGTCTCCTAACAAACCTCATCCTCCAGCAACTCATCCTCAGAAAGTCAGTCAAGGGCTAGGAAATGGCTCACAGGGTTAAGGGCAAGCAAGTGGACCTGAGTTTTAGATCTCCGTCCTCACCTGAGTAAATAAAGTCAGGGTGTGGTAAGACCACCTGTAATAATTCCAGCACTGAGCTGAGTGACAGGGGAATCCCAGGGGAGGGTAGACTGCTCAGCCTGTCCCAGTGTTCCAGGTTCAGTGAGAGACCTTGTCTCAAAAATTAAGCAGAGCTGGGTATGGCGGTGCACTCCTTCAATCCCAGCACTGGGTAGGCAGAGGCAGGCGCACCTCTGAATCTGAGGCCAGCCCAGTCTTCAGAGGGAGTTCCAGTCCAACCAGAGTAAACAAACAACAGTGAGAAGTAGAAAAGGCACATTTATGCAGTGTTGCTGCACCTGGAAGAGGAATAAAAGGCCCCCTGTTTCTCCCACCTCTCCCCTCCAAGTTCATCCTTAGAGACCTGATATTAGATTTAGGTTTAAATAGAAGGCAAGAGGTATGCACAGAGCTGGAGAGAAGGCTCGGTGGTTAGGAGAGCTTGCTACTCTTCTAGAGAACCTGAGTTCAGTTCCCAATACCTACGTTGGGTGACTCATAACTGCTGTAATTTCTGCTATAGGGGGTCCTGTGCCTCTTCTGACCTCTATAGGTACCTGAACACAGTTGCACACAAGCACATATCCACATACAGACAACCACACATACCCACAGGCACCTGCCCATATACATTCATATATCCACACACAGAGAAATACCCATACAGCCACCTGCACACATATGCACACATATATACACACATACACTTAATAATAAAAATGAATATAGAATATCTTCACTCCTGCCAGCATAAGTGTGTACCCATCCTGTGTAAGAGGTAAGAAGAAAAGGTAAGAAGAAGGGCTCACATTTGGCTCCAAATGGGAACTGAGTGGTCTCTTAGCATGTTACTCTTGCATGTTCTCAAATGTGGCCCTCTGGGAAACAGTTATGTACAAATAGCAGTGTCCACACATGCAGAGATTCCTGGGTGGATACATTGGACATTAGGCTTTGCACAGACATGTGTCATCGGAGGAACCTCGGATTCAACAAGTAGGCTGGGCTGGCTGGACATCAAGCCCAGCATTTGCCTATCTCCACATCCACAGCACTGGGATCACCCAACAGTGCAAGTGTGCACTACCATGTCCAGATATTTTTATGTGGATTCCTGGGATTGAACTCAGGTCCTTAAACTCATGATGCGAGCAAGTACTTTATCCACTGGGCTACCTCTTCAGCCCCATCCCACTTTTATTATTATAATTCTTCCTGTTTGAAGACAGGGTCTCTCCAAGTTATTCAGACTAGCCTTGAACTTGTCTTAGAGTTCAGATGGATTCCCAATTTACATGCTTTCTGCCTCAGCCTGGACTGAGAGGCTTGTGCCACCATGCCTAAATAAATTTTTGACAATGTTGAGATAAATCTATGCCCTTGGTGGCTAATCTTGATTGTCAACTTGACCATATATGGAATTAATTAAAATCCAAGCAGCTGGGCACATAACTATGAGGAATTTTCTTAATTGGATTATTTGAGGTAGGAAGGTTCACTTTGGATATGGGTTATATCTTCCAATGTCTCCTCACTCACACCAGCCTACATTTACCCTGTTGCTGAGACATTTCTTCACTGGTATTAGACTTCTTTGGGGTTCTAACTTAGACAGAAGACCAGCAGCTCTCCAGGAACCCTCCAGGACTCCAGCACCAGATTGGGACTGCAGAGACATCCAGTCTTTATTGCTGGACTGTCTCGACCCACCAGCTTCTGAATAATAACATATAGACATTATTATTTATTTTCGGCCTCAGCTGACTACCTCTCAGCTAGCTCACCTCATTTAAGCTAACCTGACTATTCTTTTCCACATCCTGTCACATGGCCCGTTACCTAGGTCTCATACACAATCAGTCCTGTTCCTTCCACCTCCGTGTGGGTCTCGAGCCTCAGTGCTTCCTTCCCACAGTTCCCATCTGTGTCCCGATGCCCCACCTTTCTTTGCCTGTTTGCCGCCAGCTCTTTGTTTAACCAATCAGGAGGTAATGGAGAAGAATGTTTACAAAATACTCAAGTAGGTGATGATCCAATAAAAATAACTACACCAAGATCTGGCCTGTACTAGACTCTCTGCTGGTATGGAAATCAACATTTGAATAGTATAAAGACAACCTTTACACAGTGCACAAAAAGATTATCCCAACTCTTGACTGAACAACTGTCAGATTCTTGGCCTTTCCTCCAGGAGACAGCCACTTTTGGACTACAAAGGCCACAGTCTGTAAGCTACTCCAATAAGGGGTGTGTGTGTGTGTGTGTGTGTGTGTGTGTGTGTGTGTGTGTGTGTGTTCACTCATTCTACTATTTCTGTTCTTTTAGAGGACCCTAATACAGCCCCACTCTGAGTTACTGTATGTTGTATAAAACAGTGATTTTATTTTGTTTTGTTTTGGTTTTTTTTTGACTGTGCCTTGCTCTAGGGGACTCTATTTTACGAGGAGCTTTTGACTCTATTTTGAGAATCCAGGAACTGCATCATCTGTCGGACACATTTCATCCTTATTCCTGAGAGTAGAAAGGAACTGCCCTATAAGTTTACTTGGGTGAGTGGAAATGGTGGGGGCACATGTGCATATTAAAATCACATTAAGGAAACAAGGCCCAAGAACTTATCAGACACACCAGGCTAGGGTAAAGGTCTAACTCCGTCACCTGGACCCCATAAAGTGATGGGCACATAACAGTGTGGTATCACACTGCTATGACCTCACAACAGCCTGTCATCCGACACCTGGTGTGTAGGACTGAGGACACCCTAGCTGTTCTTTGAGCTTCATCTGGGTTTGGTCCCCTACTGTCGACTCAGCTGGATGACTGCCTGGCCGTGTTTGCTCATCTGATTCTGACCCTGACATTCCTGTTCTTCCCGGTTCAACCTTTCACCTTGCATGTGGACTCTGCTGTTTTGCTGTCAACCCTGATCCCACAGCGTCTGCTGCAGCTTCCTCAACTCTGCTGTGATTCATTATCTTGTCACCGTCGACTCCCAGCCCAAAGCAGAATAAGGTAGAACAGACCAGCTGTTAGATGCTGATTTATTGCTTTATTTGGTGATTTACTTAAAGTGCGGCTTGCACTGCTTATTTGCCAGGGATGATTTCACTTGCAGCCTGGAGCAGAATGATCTGGAGAAACAGCTGAAGCAGTCACTGCCCTTAACAACCTGCTGACTGCCCTGGACACTTCTGTAAACACATGCTTGCTTGTCTGTCCCACCGTGTGAGACATAGGACTGCAGCCTCTGAGTAAAAAACACAAGACTAGAATGGACATCCAGACCAGGTAAGGAGCCCCTGGGGATAGCCAGGAATGCAAGATGGATCCCCCACCAGAGACTGCATCCGAAGCCTTGATGAGATACTGAGGTGGCACTGGTCTCCCAGGAGAAAAAGACAAATTAGGAATTTAAAGTGGGAATGCTTGTAATGGTCCCACAGCTCTGTGGCTACAGGATCAGACTGGGCTCCAACTTGTAGATCTACCATGGTCATTTCAACTAAATAGACACTTACCTTCCACAATAGGAGGTGACTGAGCATGGGATTATGTGTGTGGTCCTTAAGGTAAGACCTCTTTTTTTTCTTTTTCTCTTTCTTTTTTCTTTTTCTCTTCTTTCTTTCTTTCTTTCTTTCTCTTTCTTTCTTTCTCTTTCTTTCTCTCTCTCTTTCTTTCTCTTTCTTTCTCTCTCTTTCTCTCTCTCTTTCTCTCTCTCTTTCTCTCTCTCTTTCTCTCTTTCTCTCTTTCTTTCTTTCTTTCTTTCTTTCTTTCTTTCTTTCTTTCTTTCTTTCTTTTTTTGAGACAGAGTTTCTCTAGGTAGCCTTGGCTGTCCTGAAGCTCACTCTGTAGACCAGGCTGGCCTCAAACTCTTAAGAGACCTGCCTGCTTCTGCCTCTTAAGTGCTGGAATTAAACGTGTGCTCCACTATTGCCTAGCTAGGTCAGACCTCTTAAATCACCAAGAGGTAATTTAAGGCAGGAAGATATCTGATTAAGGGAGAAGCCAGTGTTCTCTGCCCACCCTATGCAGCTGGCATGGCTAGGTACACATAAATTCCCCTAAGTTCTAGTCAGGGAACTCCTCTTATTATGGGGTCTACACAGTCCTGATGTGAAACCCACATAGTCCTACAAACCAAACTTGACAACTTTAAAAGAAGATTTATGCTGACTATGAGATAAAGATGAAACCCTCCAAATTAAAGACTCTCTGTGAAACTGATTGGTCTTCTTTTGATGTCATCTGGCCACAAGAAGGAATTCTAGATTTGACTTTGATTATCAGAGTCTGAGAGGTCCATATGGGATACCTGGCTACACAGAGCAATTCCCACATATTGATTTATGGTGTCTGATAGTCCAAGAACCTCTGGGATGGTGTGGTGGTTTGAATATACTTGTCCCAGGGAGTGGCACTATGAGGAGGTTGGAGAAAGTGTGTCACTGTGGGGGTGAGCTTTGAGACCCTCCTTCTAGCTGCCTGGGAGACAGTCTTCTCCTGATTGCCTTCCAATCAAGATACAAACTCTCACCTCCTTCTCCAGCACCATGTCTGCCTGGACACTGGCATGCTTTACACTTTGATGACAATGAACTAAACCTCTGAACTTTTGGCCAGCCCCAATTAAGTGCTGTCTTTTAGAAGAATTGCCTTGGACATGGTGTCTCTTTACAGCAATGGAAACACTAAGACAGAAGGCTTCTCCAGAACCTTCCCAGCCCCAGACCACATCTGCTACAAAGACAGTTAAGTCTGAAGACACCAAGGAAACATCCCTATTAGCTTCCCCAGAGGATAAAAATTTGTCCATGATGCCACGTTCATAGTGGCTCCAATCGCAAGCACTAGTCATGTGCAAGATCCTCTGTACCTGTCTCTCCATTGTCATCCACCCCACTGGTTGCTCACCAACATCCTCCTGCTATCTACCTCCACCAGACTCAAGAGCTACATGGGGATGCTCACCAAGCTCAGGTCAACTGTGTTCCTGGGAAAATTCCTTTCCAGTGTGCCACTGAGAAAAATGCCAGGTCCTCTCCTTACCCAAGAAGATGACAACTATGATACCTGGCCTTAAATCTAGCCACATACTTGCCTGAAGAGGAGGGAGAGCCCCTCCATGAGTGCAGAGAAATTATAAATGAGATTCTCCCCTCACAGCTTAACTTAAAGGATGAGCTGATCCCCCAGTTCAGATATAGAACTTTCTATTGATAGGAAAGCATCCAAAGGGGGACTAGCCCCTCATGATGTCAAAGCAACAATATATAAAGAAAGAGGACTTACCTCAGGGGACTAAATAAAACAAACAACCTTCCTGCCAAAACAAGAGACCGTATCCTTCAGCTGCTGGAAGCCCAGCTGTGGCAATGCTGCACTGTCAGGCTCACAGAAAGAGTCAAGGTTGAGCGAATCAGGGATGATGGTGATAGAGACAGAGACGGAGATAGAGTCTGGTAGACCAGATAAACAGGCTGCCCTTCCGTGAAGACAGCCCTACAGTCTCCAGGAACCCATGACCCACCCCATCTACCTCAGGGTATGTTTTTTTTTTTTTTTTTTAAATTTGTTTGCTTGTTTTTTGTTTTTTGTTTTTGGTACTCGCTTTTTATTGGTTCTTTGTAAATTTCACATCATGCATTCTCATCTCCCACTCATTCCTCTGTCTCCTAATATCCACCCTTTGCCTTTGCAATCTCCCCCCCCAATGCACACACACACCCCACACACATGCACACCCACACTAAACAAAATGAAACAAAGCATAGAAATCATCTTATTGTGGAAGCTGTAATGTGTCAGGGTGTGCCCCTGTTCATATTGGAAATGGCAATGGTTTAAGGTCTCTGGCTTCTGTGACATCATCAATATTGGATCATCGCTGAGACTCCTCCCAGTTATACCGTTGCTGCCCTGTGTCATGGGGATCTTGCATCTTTAGATCCGCAGCCCTTTCATGCACCCCAACAGTTAACAGAAGCTGTAGATATTGAGGTGGCACAACTCAAAGTCATGGAGCTGGGCCTAGCTAGTAGCAGAGCTTGTGAGCATGTAGGCTCTCTGTTATACGCGCCCATCACTAGAGTGAGCTCTCTAGAGCTGCTCTGGCTAGGCCATTCAGTGCTGCCATCAGTGTGAGGCAGGGTCAGCTCTCTCTCTCTCTCTCTCTCACACACACACACACACACACACACACACACACACACACACACACAACCTCAGGGCTGGCTCACCTGCCTCATACCTCCAAGAGCCAGCTCCACTGTGCTGCCCACATGAGGTGAAGGTTCACTCTCCTGAGTGCTACAGCCAGTGAGAGGCAGGACCTGCTCACCTGCTCTCATGACCCAGTGGCCAGCTCTCCCAACTGCTTAAGATGGCAAGTCCGGGAAAACCTCACTTCTCTCCTCTCTCCAGGGGCCATCCCACCATCTCATGGCAGAGGAATGGTGGGGCCAGCAATCCCAAGCTCTCACCCTTGGTCACCTGCACCCCCACCACCAGGGCCAGCTCTGCTGTACTGTCCAGGTGAGGTTCAGGGCCTACTCTCCAGAGTCCTGGCAGCAAAATGTTGAGTAGCTAAGCAGCCCTGATGAAGGTGTGGTCATTTCCCATCACTACCCCATCATTGTGTCAGCTATGGTTTCTCCTGGTGTGGTCCTGCCCATCACTGACCCATCGTGTCATAGTTACAGTCTCTCCTGGTGTGGTCCTGCCCATCACTAACCCATCGTGTCATAGTTACAGTCTCTCCTGGTGTGGTCCTGCCCATCACTAACCCGTCACTGTCTCAGCTATGGTCTCTCCTGCAAGGGATCTGACATATTGTCAGTTTACGAAAATCTTTTCCTGGGAGACCAGTTTTCCTTCTGGCTGGTCCAGAGTTTCAGCTTTTCTTTTCCTTTAACATGAGATTTCCAGGGAAATTTCAATTCTTTGGGGTCTTTGTTCCGACACTTTGATAGCTAAGAGGAGGGGTGTAGTATCTCTCCTTAGAATACCCCATCTCCTAGGGCTGGGGAGATGGCTCAGTCAATAGAGTGCTTGCCATACAAGCATGAAGAATTTAGTTGGACCCTTAGCAACCACATAAAATGCCTGAAATGCTAGTGTGTGTTTCTAATCCTACGGTTGGGGGAGCAGAGACAGGAGGATCCCTGGAGCTTGCTAGACAGCCAGCTTAGCTGAATCAAATCTGTAAGCTCTGGGTCCCACTGAGAGACTCTGTCTCAAAAAATAAGGTAGACGATGCCTGAGAAATGACATTTGAGGTTGACTTCTGGCTTCTATATGCGTGAACACACACACATGTACACACACAGACACACACAGGCACACACACAGACACACACAGGCACACACACAGGCACATGCACACAGACATACACACAGACACACAAACACACACACAGACACACACATGCATACACACACAGACACACAGACACACACACAGAGAGACACACATGCATACACACACAGACACACAGACACACACACACAGAGACACACATGCATACACACACAGACACACAGAGACACACAGAGAGACACACAGACACACATGTACACAGACACACAGAGACACACATACACATGCACACAGACACACAAAGACACACACACAAAGACACACACACAAAGACACACACACACTCTTTCCTGACAGGTGGTTACACTCACATGGACACAAACAGTGAATGTGCACACACATATTACACAAGCACAGACACACACAGAGACACTCTCACACTGGTGTCTGGAATGTATGACCCCACAGAAGATGCTTAGACCGGAAGCGGCACAACACAAACATCAGTGTAGAATTTCAAACTTGTCTCCAGGGACATACGGGGACTGTCCAGAGAAACTAAAACAATATTCACACGCATGTATGCATGCATGCATGAATGCATACAGGAAGCACCAGGAGACACAGCAATGCACAGATTTGCATGTATACATTTTGTGGTTATTTCTTCAATGAAATTGACATTTATTTATTTTCGAGACCGGGTCAAAGTAGCCCAGGCTGGTGTCCAGCTCCATATGTAGCTGAGGACGGCTGAGCTTCTGATATGCCTGCCTCTACCTCCTGAGTGCCGAGACGACAGGTGCGCACCACCTTGTCCACTATTTAGGACCCAGGGCTTCCTTCATGCCTGCTAGGCAGCTCTCTACGATCGGACTCACTCCCAGCCTGCAACATGTACTTAACAAGTACCCACTTGTTCTGGGTACTGTGTGTCGAACATGACAAATGGACCTAAAGTGGCTCACAGGTCAGTGGGGGGAGGCGAACCATGACTCAGGAAACAGATCTGAGAAGGCCTGACAGGCACTGTGAAGAAGGCTTCGATAGCAGGAAGAACACAAGATGAAATGATACAGGCTGGACCATGAAAGCTGTTGGCTCAGTCTGGATGGTCAGGAAAGGACATTTGAGCTGAGACCCGAAGGCTGTCAAGAAGCTAAACTTTCTGGGAAAGTTTAACTGGGAGTAAGATGTGGGTGGGACAGAGGCTGGAAGGCAAGACAGGCCAGAGGTGTGTGCCTGCGAGCACTGGGCACGGCTAGCCTGTAGTCTGCAATGGTGAGCTGCAGCTTCACTGGGAGATGATGAGATGCCTTAGTGGCTAAGGGCACTTACCATCAAGTCTGACACCCCGAGTCCTATCTCCAGGTCCCACAGGGTAGAGGGAGAGAGCCAACTCCTTCAAACTGTCCCTCGGCCTCCGTAACTATGCTGTTGTACCTGTGTGCATGTACACCACAAACACACACACAATAAGTAAACGTAGTAAGAGTTTGTTTTTAAGACTGGAGCTAGATTGAGGAAGATACCTGGAATGTTAGAAGCCTGTTACTGCTCACACTACAACGCCTGCAGCAGCCCCTCTCCCCTCTGAGGCAACCATAACGGGAGGGACTGGCTACAGGTGCTGTTGAGACAACCCACTTAATAAGAGAGCTATAAGAAGAGACCCGGCCATATGGGCCCGATACCACTGATACCACGTTCCACCCCTCTGTGTGTGGGCTGGGGCCCCCTCTGAGCCCACCATCTCAGATTGGCATGGCTGAGAAAGGAATTTCACTGGCTCTTGAATGAGCTCCAGGCTCTGTAGGAGATGTTGAGACCCTGTCTCAAAAAAAAAAAAAAAAAGGTGGAGATAGATTGAGGAAGAAACACAACATCTACCTGGGACCTACACACAGTCAGGCAGGCGCACGCGCACACAGGCACACCCCTTAGATGTCTTTTAAAAAACAAATTCTGCCAATGTACTATCCTCTGTATGACCACTAGAGGGCAGGATTGTCCCACACCGTGTGCTCTCACTGGGTTGTAATCACAGACAGTAAAAGAGGGAAAATGGATGTGGAAATCCCGAAGACTTTACAGGGCCAAGTGTGGCATAGCTGGGATGTGAGGTCTAGGACACTTTTACTTGCGCTTTTGGTAAAGGCTTCACAGAATGAAACTCCCGGGGGGTGGGAGGGGGATAAACCGCCGATCTCTGAACCTCCTTATCTATCCCCTCCACTCAACTGCCTCTGTCTCTGGGCTTTTATTTTTATTATCTGGACACCATGCTAAGTTCCAGTCATTGGTGGAACTAGAAAGACATTGAGGTGGGCTGGAAAGACATTGGAAATTGGAGAGGGCACGAAGAAGGAAAGAAACCACTCACCCCCAGACTTTATGATGAAGATTTTAAAATGTGGACACAATGGATACAGTCGAAAATTGCCTAAAGAGGGGAAAATGTGTTTTTTGTAATGACATCTCAAAATAAGATATCAAAAAAAAAAAAACAAATTTAAAAACAAAACATTAGCGCATGGCTGTGCACCCTGCCTCCACAGCATGCAGAGGCAGAGACAGGCAGTCTTCCCGAGTTTAAAGTCAGCATGATCCTCAGAGCAAGTTCTAAACTAGCCAGAGCTACAGAAGGAGAACCTGTGTCAAAAACAAAAGGAAAATAATAAGTCAACAAAGAAACGGTTCTTACTTAGGGCCAAAATGTCTATAATCTTGAACTTTACCATATCAGCACTTCTCTCAACCCTAAATCTGAACACAAGACTCTTACAATTTCATTTACAAATGGAAATTTATTAAGCAGACCACTTAATGTATTGTACTTAATTTTAAATGTTATTTAAAATTTAAGCTTTGCTTAATCTTTAAGCCTTATAAATTATATCCTTTGAGAAATATAACTTAGAAAGCCACAAGATCATTTATGTATGTATATACATATATATGTGTATACACACACACACACACACACATATATATACACACACACACACACACACACATATATATATGTATATATGTATATATATATACATATATATATGTATATATGTATATATATATACATATATATACATATATGTATATATGTATATATATATATATATATATACATATATATATATATATATGTGTGTGTGTGTGTGTGTGTGTAATTTGCAATCCCAGGCTCCTACTGTGAAATGGCAGGCAGAGAAGTCCTCGGAAGCCCCAGATAGCCACCAGACAGTGGCAAACAGGATTGGCACCCTATTCTCTAACTTTCACACATGCTACACACAGTACATGAGTGCCTTCACTTACAAATACATCTCTCTCTCTCTCTCTCTCTCTCTCTCTCTCTCTCTCTCACACACACACACACACACACACACACACACTTCTTATATGAAGGAAACACATGACATTTCGTTTTCCCGAGCTGGTCTTTGCTTAGCATGGTGATTTTTAGTTCCATCCATGGTCCCGCAAAGGACACGACTCACCCTTCTTCATATCCAAATTGATATGGACCGTATTTTCTTTATACATTTCTTGTAGATGGACATTTAGTCTGATTCTGTCTCTTATCTGTTGTGAATAGCATGACAATAAAGATTGCTCTAGTTTGCTTTCTGTTGCTGTAATAAGCACAATGTCCCAGAGGATCCTGGGAGGAGAGGGTTTATTTCATCTTACAGGTTGTAGTCTGTGACAGAGTGAAGCCAAGGCAGGATCTGAAATGGAGGCCTTCGGGGAGTATTACTTCCTGGCTCACTTCTCACAGAACCTAGGGCCACCTGCATAGGCATGGCATCATGCCCCACTGCCATGGATCAAAGCAGGCAGGTCTTCCATTGAGCTTCCCAAGATTGGCCATTACAAACATGGATGTATAAATATCTCTGTGATGTGGTATGTGTGTGTGTGTGTGTGTACATGTGTGTATGTGTATGCTAACTTGTGCACAATTGTATGAAATGGGTATCAGAGGGCTTTAAATGTCCTCATTTCCGGCTCCCTGCTCATTCCTTTGAGGCAGGGTCTCAGTGCAGGAAGGAAGTAGCTGGGTCACACAGCAGTACTATTTTTAGCCCTCAGAGGGGCCTCCAAACTGACCCCCACTGTGGCTGCAAAAGTTTATATTCTCACACACTGTGGATAAAGGTCCTTTCCCCAAAGGGACTGTTTTTTTGACAAACCCTGAGTCTTCCAGGACTGCTTTCCCAGGTCAGAGAGTTACTTGAGGTTGGGGACGGTGACAGGGCCTTCCTCCCGGACTCTTGACTGAGGACCTACCCCACCCCCTCTGCTGTTCCTGGACTGCTAGGGAAACCACAGAAGACTCAAGAGCCTCAACAGGAAAACCATGTCTTAATATAACTGGGAACTTAATGTCCTTATAACTCAATGTCCATGACTTAAAGCCAGTTTCCATGGCTGTTTATGAACCATTATTTATGAACCAGTGGGCATCATCATATCTTACTCTGTCTCTGTGAGTGTCCTGAGAAGCAGGTCTCCGCGACCCATTTTGCAGAAGCAGAAGCTAAAAACAGATGAGACAAGGCTCTAACACAGTCTCCTACAGGCTACAGAGGGGAGACCCTCTTAGAGACTGTCCTAGTTAAGATTTCTATTGCTATGAGGACATACCATGACAAAAAGCAACTTGGGAAGGAAAGGGTTTCCTTCAGCTTACAGTTCCACATCACACTTCATCACCAAGGGAAGTCAGGGCAGGAACTCAAACAGGGTGGGAAATGGAAGCAGAGACTGATGCAGAGGCCACTGAGAGGCTCCACTTACAGGCTTATTCCCCAAGGCGTGCTCACCCTGCCCCTGCCCCAGACCCGGACCCGGACCCGGACCCAGCCTGGCCTTGCCAAGTCTGCTCCAGTAAGAACACAGAACTAGGTTCCCTTATTCTTTCACAAGGGCTTTTGAGAAAGCTTTGCATCAGTCTGAATCTCAACAGAGTGGCACTGCCCACAACTGGGCCCTCTCATGTCTCATATTAATCAACAAAACACATCTTGCCCACTGGCCAAACTGTGGGGATATCTTCTCAGTTGAGCTTCCATTTTCCCAAGTGACTCTTGCTCTTGTCAAGTTGACATAAAACTAGCTAGCACAGAGACCTTCCTAGGTAAAAGTGTATTGGTGGCACACGCCTTCAGTCCTAACACTTGGGAGGCAGAGGCAGGCAGAGCTCTGTGAGTTTGAGGTCAGCCAGGGATATATAGTGAGAACTTGTCACAAGTAAACAAACACAAATGTATTGAGAGGGGCTGGAGATGTGGCTCAGTTCATAAGGTGTTTACCTGGCATGCACAGAGCTCAGGGTTCCATCCTCAGCACCGCATGAACTTGGTACAGCGCTGCACACCTGAAATCTCAGCACTTGCGCATGGAGGTGGAAGAATCAGACATTCAAAGCCACCCTTAGCTACGTAGCGAGTCTGTGGTTAGCCTGGGCTACATGAGACTTTGTCAAAAGACAACATTCATTGAGAGAGTCAGGTTCTCACTCTTATTACTTTCATTTTCTCTGCTACTGCTGTGGGCTTGTGAGAGCAGAGATGGAGGTGTGTTCTGTGCACCACTGTCTTCTCTCTCCTCCTCCCCCTCCCCTTCTTTTTTCCTTACTTTCTCCTTTTTACTCCCTTCTTCCCTCCTCTCCATTCTCTCTCCCTCTTAATAGATGTCAGGGTTAACTGTCAGGATTCTCTAGAAGAACAGTACTGATAGAATGAATACATATGTATATCTACATATATTATCTCCCTCTATATAAAACGTATATCTATGTAGAGATATATACATAGATAGGTAGATAGATAGATAGATAGATAAAGTAGATAGATAGATAGATAGATAGATAGATAGATAGATAGACAGATATAAATTAAATATATAAGGGGGACTCGTAAGGTGGTTTACAGGCTATGGTCCAGCTAGTTTAACACTGGCTGTCTACCAATGGAAAGTCCAAGAATCCAGTTGTAATGGTTTGTATATGCTTGGCCCAGGGAGTGGCACTATTATGAGGTATACCCTTGTTGAGTAGGTGTGTCACTGTGGGTGTGGGCTTTGAGACCTTCATCCTAGCTGCCTGAAAGCCAGTATTCTGCTAGTAGCCTTTAGATGAAGATGTAGAACTCTCAGCTCCTCCTGCACCATGCCTGCCTGGATGCTGCTGCCATGTTCCCACCTTGATGATAATGGACTGAACCTCTGAAACCTGTAAGCCAGCCCCAATTAAATGTTGTCCTTATGAGAGTTGCCTTGGTCATGGTGTCTGTTCATGGCAGTAAAACCCAACTAAAACACCAGTCATTGTTCAGTCCATGATGTTTCATGTCTCAAGTGGTCTTCAGTAGACACCGGAATCCCGAAGGAGTTGGCTCTAGTGCCAGTGAAGGAATGGACTTGCCAGCAAGACCAAGGACATGCAGGCAAAGAGAGAGGAAGCTTCATTCTTTCCTGTTTTAAGTATAGGCTGCCACCAGAAGGCGAGGCCCAGATTTAAGGTAGGCTTTCCCACTTCAAAAGATTCAATCAAGAAACCCCCCTCACACTTGTACCCAACCTCTTGGGTTTTAGTTAATTCCAGATGTAGTTATGTTGCCAGCCAAGAATAACCACCAATGGTACTCCCTTCGCTCTGTCCCTCACCTGTCCCGCCTCCCTTTCTTACTCTTCTTCCTGTTCCTCTGCTCCGCAGATGGGGGCATTGCTGTGTCACACAAATTGGCCTTCAGTTGCTGGGTTCATTGATGTTATAGATAAGGATAGGTATTCAGAGGGAAATGGCTGAAATTTTCTTTCGTCCCAGGACAGAAAAAAAAAAACCCACCAACAACAAAACCTACAGGAACACATGGCTAGAGAAAGAAATAGATAGCCTCAGATAATTAATTAAGGGAATGGACTCCCCAGGATGGGGGTGGGGGACAGTGAGCTGAGGAAAAGGTTGTGCTCAAAGATGCTGTGCCACCCCTTTGAGTTTTGTGTATCCTGAGCTTTTTAATTAGTTTTTCATTCCTTGTAGAAAGCCCAGGGAAGGACCCCAGTCTGTCTGGCTACTGGTTCCTTCCTATCTTAATCCTGATGTTGCTGCCTGGGTCTCAGCTCTCCTGCCACAGTGTTTGGAGGTGCACTTCTCAGCTCCCCACTTCCTCATTCCTTACTAAGCCTCTCTCAATTTTAAAATTACATCTGTCCATCTATCTATCATCTATCTATCTATCTATCTATCTATCTATCTATCTATCTATTATCTATCTATCTATCTATCTACCTATCTATCTACCTATTTAATCTATCATCTAGTGTGTGTGTGTGTGTGTGTGTATGTCTGTGTCTCTGTGTGTGTATGTCTGTGTGTCTCTGTGAATGTGTGTCTGTGTGTGTCTGTCTGTGTGTCTCTCTCTGTGTGTGTCTGTGTGTGTGCATGTCTCTGTGTCTCTGTACATGTGTGTGTCTGTATGTGTGCATGTCTGTGTGTTTCTGTCTATGTGTGTGTGTCTCTGTGTGTGTCTGTGTGTCTGTATGTGTGTGTGGCTGTGTATGTATAGGTCAAAGGACAATATGGGAAGTCAGTTTTCTCCTTCCACCTTGTGGGATACAAAAGTTGAGAGCATGGGGCAATATCATTCAGGGCTGGGGTGCAGCACAAAGGAAGCCCTGCCATTGATCCTTGGCAAGCCTCTCCACCAAAAACAAACCCCAACAAACAAAAAACAAAATGAAAGAAAGAAGTAAGTCAGGAAAAAAATGACAGGCAGAATGACCCAAGAAACAAACACTCAGCTCTCACTTGCAAAGGGAGAAGATATGGTTGCTTAGTTTGGAGCCAGGGATGTGTGACCATGGCCCAGGAACATCGATTTAGGTCACCTCAAACACCACATGTCAATGAGATAGTAATTTCATGAACCTTTTACAGTACAGATCAAGAACAATCAATACGGTAAGGAATCAGGTGCTTTTCAAAAACCTAGTGGATATGTCAGGTAGTAAAGTTAATGTTTACTTAAAAGATTTTTGTCTTGTTAGGTAGAATGTTAGGTATTGTACAGAGTGGGCATGGAGTGGCTTATTTAGCGGGTTAGAGATGGCTCAAGACAAATTGTAATTAGGCTCTGGACCTGCAGTATTTTGATCTTTCTATGTGACTGAAGCTCTAATGAGTCAATTAACCTTGCAGGCATTGCTTCTTTCCAGGGATTCTCAGTCATAGTACCTGCTGTTGGTCAAGCATCACATTTTTATGTACACAAAGGCCACATACAATTTACTAAATATTATAAACGTCCACATAACTAGCAAGGTTCATCCCTAGGATCTGATGTGAGGTAAGGGCAGAAGTCTTCAGGAGAGGGGAATAGCTGGAAAGGCCATTAAGAAAGAAACTCCTAGTCTAGTTGTGGTGGCACATGCCTTTAATTCCAGCTCTCAGGAAGTAGAGGCAGGTAAATCTCTGTGAGTTCGAGGCCAGCCTGGTCTACAGATTAAGTTCCAGGACAGCCAGGGCTACACAGAGAAACCCTGTCTTAAAAAACAAAACAAAACAAAACAAAAACAGACAAAACAAACAACACCTCCTGATCACATGAAAACTTTTAGTCATTGTGTGTAAGCCGCCGACCTGACGGCCGACTAAACAGAGCCGCAGACCTGTCAGCTGACTAAATGGAGCTGCAGGTCTGTCGGCTGACTGAATGGCGCCGCAGGTCTGTTGCCTGACTCAAAGCAGCTGACAGCACTGCCGCTTTGACTGGCATGCGCAGTGCACTTTGGAATTTGACTCCAGCCCCTCCCGAATGGGGCATGCAAATGAGGTACCACTAGGGTACCACGAACCTAGCCAATCACACCCTCCCGGGCGGGGTATGCTGAGGTGTATGCATATGAGGCACTGCAAATTGACCAATCGAGCACCTCCATGCGCTTTGCCCCGCCCAGGGCTGAGGGTATATAAACAGCCAGTTCTGGGCATTCGAGGTCTCTCCCAGAAACCTAAAAGAGCGCTTCCAATAAAGGCTGTTGAGAAGGATCCGGTTTGTAGTGTCTTCCTTGCTGATCTAGTGGGGGCGAGACAAAGTGGTGCCGAAACCCGTGAACGAAGAAAGAAGAAAAGAAGAAAGAAGAAACGAAGAAAGAAGAAACCCGGGAGAGAGGACCGAAGAAAGAAGAAGAAATCGAGCACGGGGGAACTCAAGGAGAAATTCTCGCGGATTCAGAACTCTTCACCCTGAGAAGCGGTGGTACCGGTAAGTTCCCAGGTCAAATGGGATAATAAGAAAAGGTCCTCAGAAAAAGAGGATTCGAAAATTCGCAGATTCAGAAGACCTCGGTAAAGAGGCAGCTCAGAAGACCTCGGAAAAGAGGCACCTCAAAAGACCTCGGTAAAGAGGCAGCTCAGAAGACCTCAGTAAAGAGGCACCTCAAAAGACCTCGGAAAAGAGGCAGCTCAGAAGTCCGCAGTCTAGCGGCAATTTGCCCAAGGGAAAGTTTCTGAGGGAACAGGACAATATAAGCCCAATGTTTGATTAAGACAGACAGGGCTAGACAACTCCGTCTGTCCACCCGTGTGTAAATCTCATATAGCTAAGTGAGTAACATGGGGAATACTCAATCTAGCCAATTCTTGAGCACGTTGCAAGAGCTCCTTGAGCAATGACACCTTGATATAAAAAGAAAAGTGCTAGAGGGCTTTCTACGTGAAATAGAGCGAGTAGCCCCGTGGTTTGCACTCACAGGGTCTCTAACCATTGGCTCATGGGAGAAATTGGGTGAAGAGCTTGATAGGGAGGCTGAGGAAGGGTCAGTGAAACCCGGGGTGAGGCCCCTTTGGCGCATAATATGCGCCTGCTTGGAGGATAAAAGATGTGTTGAGGGTGTGAAAGCAGGACAGAAATTGCTTCAAGAGCATCAGGAGAGCATGTCAGAAGAGGAAAGGGCCTTTAAGGAGAAAAAAGAGGATAAGGGGTACAAAGATAAAGAAAAGGGAAAAGCTAGCAGAGCCAAAGACAGGCCTAAACGGCCTGAAAAGGATAAAAAGGAGAAGAGGGAAGAGGGATCCACAGGGATTTACCCCTCTTTGAAAGAATTAGAAACTTCAGATGAGTCAGGGTTAGCTTCTGAGGAAGAAGCAGAGCTCAAAAGGGGAGCCACTAAGTATATACAAAAAAGATGTGATTTTGGTCGGGGAAACATCAGTAAGGCCAAGGATAAACAGGAAGAGGATAAGTTAGACAAAATGGAGGAGGAGCTGAAAGAGTTCCTAGCCGAAATGAGATCAATGACTCTTTCAAGAAAGAAACAGGAAGAGGGGAGAAAAGATGGGAGTGGGCTTAAGCCACGGCCCTGGGCGGCACCTAGTGCACCGCCTGCAGGAACGCCGCCTCATGCGGAAGTTCCGCAGCGCCCACCATTAGAAAAGGGATCTTTCTTTTGCCCTCAGACATGGAAGGAGGCCGCGGGGGCCTTTCCTGTTTTTGAGGATGATAATCGACAGAGATTTTATGAGCCTTTAGAGTTTAAGCAACTAAAGGCCTTGGTTGAGTCCGTCCAGGCAGATGGGATTAATGCATCTTTTACTCAGGCATTGTTAGAAAGATTAACCTTGCCTGCCATGACCCCATCTGATTGGATGAGCACAGTTAAAGCCTGCTTAACTATGGGACAGTATTTGAACTGGAAGGCCCTGTGTATCGAGTACGCTCAAAGCCAGGCTCAGGCCAACCAAATCGATGGCCAAGATGCATGGTCCTTTGACATGTTAATGGGTCAGGGTCAATGGGCCGCAAATCAGACAGGTTATCCCATACCAGTTTACAGCCAGATTAATGCTATGGCCATAAAGGCATGGAGGTCCCTGCCCAACAAAGGAGAGGTATCAGGAAACCTAACAAAGGTCATCCAGGGGCCCACGGAGCCATTTTCTGACTTTGTGGCAAGAATGATAGAGGCAGCAGAGAGGATTTTTGGTGACCCAGATACAGCCATGCCATTGATAGAACAGCTTATCTATGAGCAGTGTACGAAGGAATGTAGGAATGCTATCACTTCATGGAAGGCTAAAGGATTGCAGGCATGGATGAAGGCATACAGGGAAATAGGAGGCCCTTTGTCCAATGCAGGATTAGCAGCTGCTGTCCTACAAGCTGCAAAAGGAATAGAGAGAGCCAAAGCCTGCTTTATTTGTGGGAAGTCTGGGCACTTCAAAAGACAGTGCCCCGAGAGGAGTAACAGTACGGGACAACACAGACAGGGCCCTGGGCCTTGTCCCAGATGTAAGAAGGGGAATCATTGGGCAAAAGAATGTCGCTCCTTCAGAGATATTAACGGACGTCCCCTACGTAACAACTATGATGGTGTTCATCCAAAAAACTGGCAGAAGGGCCCACGACCCCAGGGCCTGCAAATGTATGGGGCCATTCAGAGTCCATCTCTGCGAGCCCCTCAGAACCAAGGAGGGCCACTCCGGGTTCCGCAGGACTGGACCTCAGTGCCACCATTAGAATCGTGCTGACACCGCAAATGGGAGTGCAGCCTATAGAGTCTGATTTTTCAGGACCATTGCCCAAAGACACTGTAGGCCTACTTTTAGGACGATCATCCTCAGCTCTGAGGGGATTACAGATCGTTCCAGGAGTCGTAGATGCAGACTATACTGGGAAGGTCAAAATATTGGCCTCCTCTCCAAGAGGAATTATGGCTATTTCCCCAGGAGATAGGATAGCTCAGCTGTTACTACTGCCCAGTTTGCATAGCTATTTTCCATCCCATAACAAGACTAGAGGTAATAGCGGGCTCGGGTCTACCGGGTCTCGCTTTGCCTTTCTTTAGAATTACAAGATCGTCCTATGACGACACTATGGGTAGAAGGTCGATCCTTTTGGGGACTGTTGGACACTGGGGCAGATCGTAGCATCATATCTGCCCATGACTGGCCTGCCAAATGGCCAACCCAGAGGTCTGCTCAAAACCTCCGGGGATTAGGCTATGAATCCTCCCCCATGATGAGCTCTAAGGAGCTGGTGTGGAAAAACCAGGAAGGGAAAACAGGAAGGTTTACTAGGTATGTTCTGGACCTCCCGGTCACCTTGTGGGGAAGAGACGTACTAGTACAATTAGGCATGAAACTCACAAATGATTACTCTGCTCAATCACAAAATATGATGCAGGGCATGGGCTATAGGCCAGGCAAGGGACTGGGAAAGAATCTGCAAGGCAGCCCAGATGTGATAACTACACTTCCCAAACATGATAGGACTGGGCTGGGTTTTTCTTAGGGGCCACTGAGGGAGGTATACTATCACTTGGAAAACGGGGGACCCAGTGTGGGTCCCTTAGTGGCCATTGCCTATAGAAAAGTTACAGGCGGCAAGAGCCTTAGTGCAAGAACAATTAGAGGCAGGACTGGAACACCCCAATCTTTGTAATAAAAGAAATCGGGTAAGTGGAGATTGCTACATGATTTGCGGGCCATCAGCGCCCAGATGCAACCTATGGGCCCCATTCAACGAGGCCTTCCTTTACTTTCTAGCCTGCTAAAGGAATGGCCTATCTTTATAATTGACATTAAGGATTGTTTCTTCTCTATACCATTGGCCCCTGCCAATTGCGAGCGGTTTGCTTTTACTGTTCCCGAAATAAACAATGAGGAACCTGACGCCCGCTATCAATGGCGGGTACTACCACAAGGAATGGCCAATAGTCCTACTATGTGTCAGCTGTATGTAGGGCGAGCTTTGCTGCCAGTTAGGCAGACCTTCCCAGAGATTAGAGTTTGTCATTACATGCATGACATTTTACTGGCCGCTCCCACCAGAGACCAGTTGGATTCTGCTTATGCAGCATTGATTAAACAACTGAAGAAAGCACAATTATATGTGGCTCCAGAGAAGGTACAGACAGAAATGGTGGGACGATTCTTGGGAGCAGTAATATCTCCCAGGGACATTAGACCTCAAAAAATAAATATCAGAAAAGATCATTTACGTACACTAAATGATTTTCAACAATTATTAGGAGATATCAATTGGATTAGACCCTATTTAAAGATCCCCAATCATGAGTTTGTTCCATTATTTGACATCTTGAAGGGGGATCCCCACCTGACCTCCCCCAGGAGCCTCACACCAGATGCTAGGTTAGCCCTGCAAAGGGTAGAAACTGCCCTAAGTAAGGCACAAGTTACTCGCGTCCGTGATGTGCATACCATCCTTTTATGTATTTTACGGACACTGAGACAACCTACTGCAGTACTAAGGCAGGAGAGCCCCCTATTATGGATACATCCTCATGTTTCTCCTAGTAAAACCGTGGAACACTATCCCACGGTCATCGCACAGTTAGCTTTAATGGGCCTTAAATCGTGCTTGGCACACTTCGGTGTGCCTCCAATGAGGATTATTACCCCTTACACTAGTCAGCAGATACAAACTTTGTGTGCCGTGATAGATGATTGGACTATTCTTAGATGTAGCTTTGATGGAGATTTTGATAATCATTTACCCAAGAGCCCTATCCTGCAGTTTTTTATCAATCACCCCATTATATTTCCAAAGGTTACAGCCTCATTACCTATACCTGAGGCAGTGGATATATATATGGATGGCTCCAAAACAGGAGTTGGCAGTTACGTTGTTGGCTCTGAACCCCCAGTACAAATTCAGTTTACCCCTGGAACTCCACAACTCGTGGAGTGCCAAATTGTGTTAGTGGTCTTTCAAACCTTCCCTGGTCCATTTCATTTGGTATCAGATTCCAGTTATGTGGTCAATGCTGTAGCTTCTAATGCTGTAGCTTCTTTGGAACTTGCAAGACCTATTAAGTATAGTCCTGTCTGCCACCTTCTCCAACAGATCCAGAAGCTTATTTGGCTAAGGGAAAATAAGTTTTTCATCCAACATATGAAAGCCCATACTATGCTGCCAGGTCCCAGGACAGAGCGCAATGCTCTGGTGGATGCAGCCACCCGCATGGAATTTGTCTTCCACACGGATGCAATTACCAAAGCCTCTGCTTTTCATAAGCAGTTTCACGTACCATCCACCACACTCCACCATATGTTTCGCTTGCCATGAGCAGCAGCCAGAGATACTGTAACCAATTATCCAGACTGTGCACAGTTTCTTCATCCGCCTCATACTGGCATTAATCCTAGAGGCTTGTTGCCTCTCAAACTCTGGCAAATGGATGTTACCCACATATCCCGCTTTGGGACTCTTAAGTATGTCCACCTTTCTATAGATACATGTTCAGGCATCGTCTATGCCTCTCCCCTAAGTGGGGAAAAAGTCCGCAATGTGATAAGCCATTGCCTTGCGGCTTGGGTGGCATGGGGAAAACCCGATGTCATTAAAATGGACAATGGACCAGCCTATCCATCTAGGCCTTTCGCCACATTCTGTCAACACATAAAGGTGAAACATATCACTGGTTTACCCTACAACCCTCAAGGTCAGGGTATCGTGGAACGTGCCCATTGCACACTAAAGGAACTGCTAATAAAACAAAAAGGGGGAGTAGCTCATGGGCACTCCCCAAAAGATCAACTTTCTTTAGCCCTCTTCACTCTAAAATTTTTGACACTGGATGCAGACAGACGCTCAGCGGCCGACCGGCATTCACTGTCCACCCCAACCGTTAAGCAAGAAGTAAAATGGAAGGATGTCTTAACAGGCTCATGGCATGGTCCGGATCCGGTCATTTCCAGATCCAGGGGAGCTGTCTGTGTTTTTCCACAGGACCAGGAAGATCCAATTTGGGTCCCTGAACGCCTCACCAGACGTATTGAACCACCCCAGGACCGGGACAATGCGGAAGACATACGTGAGGATCCAGATGATGAGTCTACTGCTGATGGTAACCCAGGGATTAGCCATTCAACTATGGGCGATAGCCAGAACCTGGCCGGTTCCCATGCCCATCCATAGCAATTCCCCGGTTCTTCCCACCTTTTTCTCCACCTCTTGTGAGCAAGATATGCCCTGCACTATTCCCACTCAGGAGGCCCCTGCAAGGTATACAGCCACTAATTACACCTTGGCAGGCACCTTATGTTTCACCTTCAATAGGAGTGTTGCTCCATGCATTTTCCTAGCATCCCAGTATTTGGTGAATTGGCTAGATCCCATAGATATAGGGGGAACAAGCACCGGAGTATTACACGCAGCTCTATCAAAGCTGAGCTCCGGCTTTAGCCAGGGTTCAGGAGAGACAGGCACTAATTCTAGTGCCTCCCTTAATATTACCACCTTGCTTATGTCTCAATATTTAATTATACCCTCTGATGGTAATTCCACCCAAGCCAAGTCCACTAAGTGCAAAATCCTGCCTATTTGTCCACCATACCAAGAGTTTCCCCCTGATTTCTCTCCTTGCCAGAGTCCCGATCATCAGGACACCCAGATATCTTCTGGGTTTGAATTTAGCCCCCCTTTGTTTAAAGCAAAGTATACTAATAACTTAAGGATTGCATCCAGGCCAGGTAACATCTGGCCCTGGTATCAATGGCTGCTCTCTAATAACAAGTCAGCCTTTACTTCTCTCACCCCATTCTCTAGGTTGAGAGGGGGCAATTTCTCATTGGTTAACATTAGTGCCACCAGGCACCCCGATGTGAGTTTGTCAGATATCAAGATTAATGGGCAATTACAGAATCTTTCTTACACAGAGGCTCCCGTTTGTGTGAAGCCCCCCTTTTTCTTTATTCTGATTAACACCTCAGGGGAGGTGCTAAGTTGCAACGCCTCTGGGGTTGCCTGCTTGATATCTGAGTGCTGGGATGGGACAAGTACCACAGCTCTGGTGGTGCGGTTACCAACCTTTGTACCCGTCCCTGTCGAAGCTGATCCTGAACAATTTCCAATACTAACCCTGTTGCGCCATAAGTGTTATTTTGGTATCACAGCAGCGATAGTAACTGCTATTGTAATATCTGCCGCCGCGGCCACAACTGCTGCGGTCGCTATGACCTCTCAAGTACAGACGGCAGAGACAGTCAATTCCATAGTAGAGCAGACAGCTGCTGCACTGACCACCCAGAGAGAGATTAATGCCCATCTTACCTCTGGAATACTACTGGCTAACCAGCGCATTGATATAGTCCAAAACCAAGTAGAGGAACTATTCAAAGTCATTCAGGCCTCCTGTGTGTACTCCATGAGAGGCCTCTGTGTCACCCTCCTACAAACTAACTTTTCTCAGTCTATTAATCAATCTAGGATGCTGTCAGAATACCTGCGAGGCAACTGGTCATTGCAAGCAGAAGAGATGGTGACCAGATTGTTTGTCCAGGTTGCCCAGCTGAATGGGACCAGACTGCAGCCTCTCTCCCTCAGTGACCTCACCTCCTGGATGGCCAATGCCTTTTCCTTCTTTAAAGAGTGGGCAGGAGTCCTGGTTTGGGGAGCCATGGTGTTGGCCGGTTGTGTCTTTTGCATGTGGCTTCTATGCAAACTAAAGAGAGACCATGCCAGGCACAAAACCGTAGTCTACCAAGCCTTAGCAGCCATTGAGAATGGTGAACCTCCCCATGTTTGGCTAGCAACCCTGAAGGAAATATGAGCAGGTTTCATAGATACCAGCCCTTAAGGAGTGCACTACTGGCAGTTTGAGGTGTTTGTGAGTGGGTACTCGACAGGGAATGTTCCACGAGTATGGATAGATTTCCCGAAAGTATGCCTGATTGCACAAAGGTTTGATGCCAAACCTCCTCTCCTGGTGGCGCCCCAGGGTGGAGGCTCCCTTTCCCCATCAAAAGGCATCGAGATGGGTATGGGAAGTATTACTCATTGCAAGAGAAGAAACCCATTACAATATCTCATCTTTCACAGGGGATCAGGCCTCTGTTTTCCCTCACTGTACAACTACACTCATAGGGCAACTATCATGTACCCGTTCTATGACTCAGGGTTTGCAATAAAACAAAAAAGGGGGAGATGTAAGCCTCCGACCTAATGGCGGACTAAACGGAGCTGCAGGTCTGTTGGCTGACTGAATGGCGCCGCAGGTCTGTCGGCTGAGTAAAGCAGCACCGCCGACTCAAAGCGGCTGACAGCTGAGTGAAGCAGTGCCGCCGCTTTGACTGGCATTTGCACATCAGCCGCTCTGACGTGCAATCCAAGATGGCGGCTGCTTAGGCTCATGTAGTGACTACCAGTGCACTGCACAGTGCACTTTGGAATTTGGCTCCAGCCCCTCCCGAATGGGGCATGTAAATAAGGTACCACTAGGGTACCACGAACCTGGCCAATCACCCCCTCCCGGGCGGGGTATGCTGAGGTGTATGCATATGAGGCACTGCAAATTGACCAATCGAGCACCTCCATGTGCTTTGCCCCGCCCAGGGCTGAGGGTATATAAACAGCCCGTTCTGGGCATTCGAGGTCTCTCCCAGAAACCTAAAAGAGCGCGTCCAATAAAGGTTGTTGAGAAGGATCCGGTTTGTAGCCTCTTCCTTGCTGATCTAGTGGGGGCACGACAATTGTGATTCTTCTTGTCTTTTATACTTTATATCTGATGTAATATTCACATGTAACATAATAAGATTATTATGTGTCGCTTCTCTATCCGACCCATAGAAAGGAGCGACGTAACATGGGATTCTTCTCAACGCAGTTTATTCAGGAACCTTTTACAACACCCCTCTCAGGAAGCCCTCCCCCCCATTCCAGGTGCATTTCTCCTTTTATCCCCAAGCCATCTCCATACAGCACCTGCCACGTGGGGTGGTTTCATTGGTACATGTCAGGTGGCCTGATAATGTGTAGCAGCAAGACTTCGCAGTAGTTCTGTGGATGTGGCTCTTTGTGGGGTGTATAAGGAAGTCAGGTGCTAGTCCTGAGACTTGGCAGCTGTCCCGGGAGCCATCTTGAGTTGGCCACCACACCAGCTCCTCATAATTCCCTCTTATTTATTAATTTTGGCAGAGAGTGCCTGTCTTAGGTTGCCCCTTGCAAACAATGTTCCTTACCCATAATTGGGAGTCAAACAGCTTTGGTTTGGTCCCTGTCTTAGGTTGGTAACACGCTCAAGGAGTCTTACCCATCATTGACTACCTCTCTAGCATGCCAAGCCACACTTGAGAAGATTGTCCCATCTCCACGGCTGCAAACGCTTGTACAATCAAGGCCGCATTTTGTCATGTCGGGCTTTCATTTTACACATGCACCAAAAGGCAAGGCAACTAATAAGGATCAGGCACATAGCAACCCCCCCTTGATTCCCGCCCACTCCTTGATGTGGGACATTGCTTGAAGAATCCAGCTTGTCAATCTGGAGGCCAGGGAGGCGTCCACTCTGGTCGAGTTAATGTGAACAATGGATTGTTGTAATGCTCTCAGCATTTCCTTGAATTCTCTTGACCAATTTCCTGTAAGGTACTGAGAAAGGCTTTTGGAAAGATTACTAGCAGGGCTTATATTCTGAAAAGGCACGGAGGTAACACATATACCTGTATTTTTCCATTGGCAACCCAATTGAGCCAACTCCATCAATACATCTACCTGTTCCTGAACAAGATCAACTCTTTGATTAAGCAATGGAATGCCCACTTTCAAATGACTATTAATATTTCCTTGAGTATCCAAGGCCTCGGCAACTGCTGCAGACATATTATTCAAAGCAGCTGCTGTCTGGACTGTGGTGGTCGATGAAATAGCAGCCACTGTGGTCGTGGTGGCTGAAACAGCAATGGCTATAACTATTGCTGCAGTAATGCCAAAATCTCTTTTAGATCTAAATAAAATCATAGCTGAAAGGGGCTTCCATAGGCCAAGGAATATATCAAGGCACACGGGTAACCATAGCAAAATGATATTTAGAAGCATTTCAACATAATGAATAAAAACAACTATTATTATCACTTTTTTAAAACACACAACCATTAAAACTACCATTAAACACTATAAATATGAAGGGTGGCCAAACACACACTGGAGTGAGTTGGAAAGAAATATTCTTTCCTGAACTCAACAATTTTACTGAACTTTCAAAATAACACCCCCATCCCAGCAAAAACTAGCATTACCAATAACTCCACCCACTATCATACTCATAGGGGATAGATATATCTGTACAGCTTCCATTTACTCCACACAAAAGCCAAATATCCTAGGGATTGCTTGCCACAGACACCACCATTGCTGTAATGCTCCTTTGTGTTTTCAAACAACATAATCGCATTCAGACTTGTGGGAGTCCAAACAATTGGATTGAAAACAGCAGCTTCCTTGTTCATATAACTATTCTTTGCCATTTAATAACACTACCTTTGGGGACCTCCACATAATGGAGAGAGAAGATTAAAATCTCTGTTGTGTCTCTTGTACCTCAGAGAAGAATAAACATGGATTTGGAATATAAGTACTGGTGTGTATGTGCGCTTTTATAGTCCATCAAATCCACATTGGATGAAGCACAGGCTCCCAGCAGCCACACCCAAGCAGGTGAGAATGAAGGGGGTCCTACTGATCAGCCTGAATCAAAGAAACAGCTTTGAACTATTGTACTCAGTAAATTCCCAAGCTAACCTAACGTGGCCCTGCATGGGTGGATGTGTAATCCGGTACCCACAGACCTCTAAGAACTACACCCTGACTCTCAACTTGGATAGATCACAAACTATCTATCATTCTGCAATCTAAAACTAGTGAGACTTCCAAACTATAACAGTCTGACCTACAAATGTTCTTGAGACATCCAATCATTATTAAACATGATTAAAAGTCTGAACCCACATCGGTTTGTGTTGCATCATAACAATGTCAATTTGATAATATTAATCACTCTCTTGCTTGATGTGATGTTTGTCTTAAAAGTCTTATTCAAGGGCTAGGCTAGCCTTTCATACCTGTGTCAAAAAAACCTCATATAAAGCAAGCCAATTTAAAAACACCCAAACTTTTTCTGACCTTGTTCCTTCGAAAGATACTAATAGAGTGGGGAAAAAAGAAACAAAGATGGTTTCATTTCCAATGTAAATACCCCCAACATCTATGCAAGATCTCACTAGCTTCCACACTGGTAGTACTCCTGTGACTAGTATCCCTACTAGCCTTCTTAAGCCCTACTCCTTTTGTTTTTTAACAAACTCTGAAGAGCCTGCTTAACTTGTCCCAAAACCGGGAACTTATATTGTTGGGGGCCGACTTTTAGCAGAAAGCGGCTATCAGCTTTGCAGCCATCTTGAGCCATATACCCTGACATGAGACTTGTATTACAATAGCCTACAACAGCTGAGCACACTCCAATAATCTTGGTTTAGATACCTTTGAGATTAAAGGTGCGTGAGATTAAAGGTGTGTGAGATTAAAGGTGTGTGATTTAGAAGTATAGAGATCAGAGTTAGAGACAAGACCTAAGGGCATGATTAAAGGTGTAACTTAGAGGCGTGGCTTAGAATCAGACTATAGAAGACAGAACCAGACATCAGACCAGAGAGAGAGATTCATACACATCAGACATTAGGTAGAATCTGCCCTCACCCTCGCTCTTGCTGAAATCCAACCTGCAGACCGGAGCAGCAGCTTGGGCCGGGATACAGTGGCCGCCCAAACGTGGGTCGGCCCTGGCCTCAACATTTTGCCTGGGCTGCAACATTTATTTTGGCCGCCCCAACTTGGGGCTAGTGCGGTCCCCAACATTATTTTGGTGCCCAACGTGGGGCTAGTGTGGACCCCAACATTATTTCGTCTCCAATACGAGAATTTGTCCTTGTCCCACTTACCTGGGAACTTACCAGCTAGCTGCCCTGACTGCGATGAGTTCTGAACTTCCCCATATGGGCCACCACTTGTCGCTTCTCTATCTGACCCGCAGAAAGGAGTGACGTAACACGGGACTCTTCACAATGCAGTTTATTCAGGAACCTTTTATAACACCTCTCTCAGGAAGCGCCCCCCCCATTCCAGTTGCTTTTCTCCTTTTATCCCCAAGCCGTCCCCATACAGTGCCTGCCATGTGGGGTAGTTTCATTGGTACACGTCAGGTGGCCTGATAATGTGTAGCAGCGAGACTGCACAGTAGTTCTGTGGACGTGGCTCTTTGTGGGGTGTATGAGGAAGTCAGGTGCTAGTCCTGAGACTTGGCAGCCGTCCCGGGCGCCATCTTGGGTTGGTCGCCACACCCGCTCCTCACAATTATGTCTAAAATTAAAATAATTAAGAACATTGTCTGGTCTAATGGAGTAAAGGTGACACATGGAGAAAACATGGATTTTAAATAACCAAAAATTGCATATTTAAGAAAGCTAGATTGTATGTTTTTCCTGTATTTATAGTTATTTGTACTCTACAAATCATCACATTCATATGAGAGCATTTTAAAAATCCATTGTCTTTAAATTTTAACTTTTCTTTACAATTTTTTTAGGCTTGTGTTATTTTATGTGTGTGAGTGTCTTGCTGCATGTAAGTCTGAATTCCATTTGTCTTCAGTGACTTCAGAAGCAGGAAGAGGATGTCAGATTCTCCTGAAGCTGAAGTTACACAGTTTTTGACCTTCTGTTTGAGTGCTGGGAATTGAATTTGAATCCTCTGCTAGGGCAGCCGGTGTGCTCTGAAAAGCTGAGCCATCTCTGCAGTTCCCTGAATTTTAGTTCCTCTTTGGTCCAGTTTGGTCTTGTGGCCATAACATCATGTGGACTGGCTAGCTGTCACTCTAGGAAAGATTGATGCTCACTCTTCAAAATAGCATAGGTCTTATCTGTGGACACTGACAAGATCTGTCTTACCACACTGGTATTACGGCAGGTTCAGTTTGGAATTCAGTGAATGAAAAACCATATTATGGAAAAATTAGACAACAATATAACATTTAAAAATACTTTCTTTTAAGAAATTTCTTATGTACCAAATGTTAATAACATTGATAGAAACTACAGTCCAGATCCATTAGAAATCAGAATGTTATAGTCTTTGTAGGTGTAAACATCTTGCTTTTTATTTTAAGGGTTAGAAATAAAAATGGGGCTGAAGAGATGACTCAGTGGTGAAGGAACCACTGGTTCTCAGTGTCTACACAGTGGTGGCTCACACCATCTGTAACTCCAGTTCTAGGAGATCCAACACTCTCTGTGCACAGACACACATGGGGCAAACATTCATGCACATGAAAAAATTTAAAAAGAAGAGAAATGGAAGTGGGATTAATAGAAGACGTTGCTGTAGTACTGTCCACTTCCTTTTTATCAGAAAAATGCAAATTGGGCATACTTGTTTGTTTTGTGTTTTTAAGACACGTTCTATCCATGTGAACTTACTATGTTCTTGGCTGGCCTGGAACTCACTATGTAGACCAGGCTGGCCTCAAACTCATAGAGATTTAGCTATCTCTGCCTCCTGAGTGCTGGGATTAAAGGCCTGTACCATACCAGAATATAATAATTGTTTGATTGATATTTAGTTGTACTTTGGACACCTTGGATACTAATTTATTCAAGAAACATCATTACCTAAGATATAAGATATAAATGCTGCCGTTATTAAGGACCAATTTTTGTGTAATCTATATAGTCAGAGCTGACCCACAATCTTTGGGTCTCTAGCTAGAGTAAATGGAGTTAAAGGTTGTCTGTTCAATGTATACTATGGTACCTTTTACAATGTTTAAATTTTTGTGTGTGTGTGTGTACTCATAGTAATGCAATCAGTTGGGCTATATTTTTTTTATTAGAAAAATGTTTGTTTTTAGAGCAAAAGGTCTAAGAATTTGGACTTAAAATATAGTTATCCCCAAATAGAATTTTCTTTGGAAGACTTAAAAGTAAGTTTTTGTCCATTTAAAACTAAGAAAATCCAAATTGTATTGAATAATGAGAAAAAAACTAAAACAAAGACAGTGAAAACACATAACTATTTTAAACATGAAAACTATTTTTGAGTAGGGTAGAGGTTAAAAAAAGCACATTTAATGAAAGAATATAATATCCTCATTTATAACTTCAGTAAAACAAAGGCTACCATTATTTTATCTCTTACAAATATGCCAAGTGAAATATTAAATATCAGTCATATAGAATTTAAAAATATTAATAAAAATAAAGTATTTAATCAGCATAAAATATGATAGAAATGTTCATTTAGCTGGAGCTGGAGACCTGTATGACCAAGTGTTTCTGATGTCCACGTGTTACTGCTCTCGGGTGAAATAAGCTGGCAGATGTTTGATATGAGTTCATCCGGCTCATCCCTGGGAATCTGGGGGCAAGAAGTACCTGGATGAGGTCCTTTCTCTTCAGTCAGAACAGTCTTTAATGTGATGTTCTTTTTTCTTAGCCTTTGAGGAGGACTAATTTATACTTGTTTAGTAGAGGCACATGAAGTTTTTAATTTTTTTTATAGGTTTTCAATTATTTTATGTGGATATGATGGAAGTTTTCTAAAAGGAACACATCTTTTATTTAATTTTTTGATATTTTTATTTTATTTTATGAATATGAGTGTTTGCTTGCATGTACTAATTCTGTGTACCATGTGTGTGCACTGTTGGGGTTGGGGGGTACCCAAAGAGGGTGTTGGGTTTCCTGGGAACACAGACAATTATGAGCCACCATGTGGGTGCTGGGAATGGAACCTGGTCTCAGGAAGAGCAACCAGTGCTGTTAACCACTGAGCTATCTCTCCAGGCCCCCAGAAGGGTAACTCTTAAAAGAAAGTCCAAGCTGTAGTTTTGATAATTTTATCTTGATAATTTATTAGTGTTACTTGTTTATTGAATAGGCCTAACTCTATAGAGAGATTTAAAAACTTGTCCATTGAATAGAGTTCCCCAGTTAGCATGTAACTTAGTAGAAATGCTCAAATAGGAATGACTTTCTAACCAGAACTTCTCCCATGGTGAAGGCAATGACTGACTATCCAAGGTATTACCCAAAGGAAAAAAAAACAAAATATTTAAAAATAAAATGTAACCACAGGTTTTAAATGTTGCATTCAGTAAAGAACAGGGCAAATCTCTTGTCTGAAAGCCATTAAAAACAATCACTTAAGGAAAACACTATTGGGAACAGAATCAAATACTGATGTCATCTTTCTTAATTCTACTGAACAAAAGAAAGACAGACCATCACTCAAATTCTTCAGTCAGCTTAAGCAGGCATTATTTTCTGTCAGACAGGGCTGTCTCCGTAAAGTGGGCTCTCAGAAAATGGAATTGAACATAGAAAAAAGGAAGGCTCATCTAGCATCCCCCCCCCCAAAAAAAAACTCTAACAACAACAACAACAACAACAACAACAAAAACCTACAAGAAATTTCCAAGGAACTTGGACGAGCATCTTCTCTTCAGGGTGGCAGTCGGGGATATAGGGTGTGGAACATGTCAACTAGAAAATGGGTCAAGACTTGGTCAAATCCAAGTTTCATAGAAAACAGGAATGAACTTATTTTGACCTTTTAACAAGATGGCTTCTAATCTTAAAATGGAGTCGGGATGATCTGTTGGGGTTGATTTGGTGATGCTATGTATTCAAATTGCTAAACACTATACTCCAAGATCTGGTTGCTCTTGGATGAGTGGGGGCAACCCTACTTGTGGGGTGGGGGCAACCAGCTTCTTGTGTGCAAACCTTGCTTCCCAATTTAGTCAACAAAAGGCTAAAGTCTGTGATTGGGCAATTAGAGAGAGGAAGGTGGTACTTCCTGGGAGGGGAAAAGAATTCTGGGTTAGTGGTGTGGGAGATTCACCTGGGAAGATGTGAGAGACAGCCCTGAGGTACCTGAGCATAGCCGTGTGGCAGAATGTAGATTAGAATAAATGGGTTATTTTATTTATTTATTTTTAATTTAATTTGATTTTTAAAAACTTAATCATTTTACATCCCACTCTCTGTCCCCCTCCTGCTACTCCCTCATCTAACTCTTCCCCCATCTCCCTTCCCCTTCTCCTCTGAGGGGGTGGGGACCCCCTGGGTATTCCCCACCTCCTGGCACTTCAAGTCTCTGGGAGGCTAGGTACTTCTCTCCCACTGAGGCCAGACAAGGAAGCCCAGCTAGCAGAACATATACCATGTACAGGCAACGTTTTTTGAGACAGCCCACCATTCCAGTTGTTCAGGACCCTCATGAAGATCAAGCTGCACATCTGCTACATATGTGTGGGGAGGTCTAGGTACAGCCCATGTGTGTTCTTTGGTTGGTGGTTCAAACTCGCAGAGCTCCAAAAGTCCAGGCTAGTTGACTCTGTTGGTCTTCCTGTGGAGTTCCTATCCCCTCAGGGCCTGCACTCCTTCCTCCTGTTCTTCTATGAGTCCACAAGCTCCGTCCACTGTTTGATTGTGAGTGCCTGTATCTGTCTGAGTCAGCTGCTGGGTGGAACCTTCCAGAGGACAGCCATGCTTAAACTCCTGTCTGCAATCATAACAGAGTATCCTTAGTAGTGTTAGAGGTTGGTGCTTGCCCATGGGATGGGTCACAAGCTGGGCCAGTTGTTGGTTGGCCATTCCCTCAGTCTCTGCTCCCTTTCTCATGCTCATTATTTGTAGACAGGATAAATTTTGGGTTGAAAGTTTTGTTAGTGGGTTGGTGTCTCTGTTGCTCCACTGGGGTTCCTGTCTGACTACAGGAGGTGGCCTTTTCAGGTTTCATCTCCCCAGTGTAGTGAGTCACAGCTAAGGTTACCCCCTAAATGGGTTATTTTGAATTATGAGCTAGTCAGAGAAGAGCCTAGCTCTATGGCCAAGGTATTTGTAAATATATTTTAAGTCTGAGTTTTATTTCTGGGAGCATGGGGCTGGGAGGAAGAACTGCCTAACTTCTATAATTTCAGCTATTGATTCTTGACCTTAGGTTAAGATTCATTATTTTATACACAATTTAGTTATATCCAGTTTCTGTAAGTTTTATTTTTACAATCTTTCTAAAACTTAAATCTTAATTTAATCTAACATTATTTGCATCTGTTTCCATTCCAGAGCAATCATACCTGTATCCCTTATGTCTTCTTTTTCAAAACTTGATGCTTTTGTTTTTAATCTTTATTATTTTTATAACATTTAGAAAATATTTTCATAAGATAATTTTAAATGAGAACACAGGAACAAAGAAAACATATATATGGTATCTTCAAATATTTACAGTTATAAATACAGGTGATACATTAGTGGCCTTTTATAAATTAATTTAAAATAACTATTAGTTAAAAATGTAAGACATGTTGAAATTGTTCTTCTTTAAACAAAAACCACTCGCTTCTCTTAGGGTCTGAGACATCAAAAGCAGGGTAAAGAGTGACCTTTACTGGAGTCCTCCCGAGTCACCTGTTTACTTTTGTCTTAAGTATGTTAATTATTTAACACATATTTACCTAAGGTGCTTTATCTTTGTTTAAAACTAAACACAGCCAGTGGGAGGTGGGGGGGTCATACCTTTAATCCTAGCACTTGGGAGGCAGTAGAAGTCAGATCTCTGTGAGTTAAAGGCCAGCCTGGTCTATGTAGTGAGTTCTGGGACATCCAGGGCCTTGTTGTGAGACCCTGACTCAAAAACAGATCGTTGAACAAACAAGCAAACAATTAAAAGCAGAGATAAATAATTATTTCAAATATATTATGACATAATGCATTAAGATTATCTGTAAACGTTAAGATATTTTTGCAAGCCTTGAAGCAGGTTTTAAAAATGATGATTAAAAATTGCTTATTATTGTCTCTTACATAAACTTATCAAATATATGGACCTGGAAAACCTATTTGTTAATTCGTTCATTTATTTTAAGGAGGCAATCATTGAAAACATCCTTAAGGTTCTACAAATGCTTTTATTTATCCATATGTACATGAATATCTCAGACTTTGGAATGAAGGAATTTGTAGCACAGAACAAAGCATTCCAGCAGGAACCGGTATCTCTTAATCAGTGTCCTCAAGCAATAGAGACCATGTTGTGCAACCAGAATTGAGACAAAGATCAAGGAAATAACATCATGACCAGAACTTTTGTACATACATATCATAGATTCTTTTTTTTTTGAGACAGGGTCTCTCTACATAGCCTTGACTGCCCTGGAACTCACTATGTAGGCCAGGGTGGCTTGAATTCATTGAGATCCTCCTCTATCTATCTATCTATCTATCTATCTATCTATCTATCTATCTATCTATCTATCTATCTATCAATCAATCAATCAAATGATATCTATCTCCCAAACACTGCTTCCCCTCCTGGTCCTTCCCTCACAGAGTCCCTCCCCCCTCCCCTTTTCCTCTGAGAGGGTGGGGGCCCCTTGGGTATCCCCCTACCCAGGCCTATCAGAGGTCCAGGTTAGTTGACTCTGTTAGTCTTCCTGTGGGGTTTCTACACACTTTAGGTCCTTCAATTCTTCCCCAACTCTTCTATGCATGTCCTTGATTGAATGGTATTGTTTATTGACTTTTATCTCCTGTGATCCTTACCCTGAAAAGGAAATTTAACAGGATCTTTAGTAAACATATCTATTAATAAAAAACCTTACATAGAACAGTTTTATATTAAGAATGCATGAAAACAAAATCAGATAATTAAAAACTCTTAAAATTTAATTTTATGTGTGTGGGTGTTTGTATGTATGTCTGCATAGCATGTGTGTTATCTGGTGTGCTTAGAGGCCAGAAGAGGGCATCAGATCCCTTGAAACTGGACTTAGAGCTGGTTGTGAGCTGACATGTCGATGCTGAGAATGGAATCCAGGTCCTTTGGATGCACAGGCAGTGAGTGTTCTTAACTGCTGAGCCATCTCTCCAGCCTCAATTGCAATACTTTTACGTTATCCATAACTACTATGCAAATGAATTAAAATTTTATTTATATATTTATTTAGACCCTGTTTTGGAAAAATCATTATATATATATATATATATATATATATATATATATATATATATATATATATATAATTTTATAGCTTAATGAAATCTTGATTTTATGATTCTAATGAATGTGGTTTTATAGAAACAAAGACTAAAGTGTTGTAGATTTGGTTTAACGCTTGTATTATGTTAATTGGGCTCCCAAAATTGCAGGAGAATCCCTCAAGTAAGACGCTGAGGATCCTTGCCCCCAGTTTCGGTTTTGGTTGGTAAAAGTTGCCAGTGGCCAATGGCTGAGCAGGGAGACAGAGGCAGGACTTTAGCATTTACGGGCAAGGGCACCAAGAAAAGAAGGAAGATTTAAAATCACCATGCCAGGCCCCTCCACACACGCTGAGTCTAGGATAACAACGGTGGAATGTAGATTTTAGTAGGTAATAACTCCGGAATATCAGAGGGGAGGTGATAGCCACATGGATATTTGGGAGTAGCCCAGTTATTGAGCTGATTAAGGCATATTAAATATAAGGGTGTGTGTGTGTGTGTGTGTGTGTGTGTGTGTGTGTGTGTGTGAAGTGGGTAGTGAGGAACTTATGCTGCCCCACCTTGGCCGCTGCCAAGGCGATTGAAGAAGAGGTTAATTGTCTGCTGCAACACTAAAGTAATTGTTTTAAATAGGTTTTAGTATGTTTAGAGCCATCAAGTTTATAAGGCAGTGTCAGGCCTTTTAATACATCATTAAAATACTCAGTTTGAAGGCTAGAGAGGTGGGTCAGTGGTTAGGAGCACTTTTTGCTCTTGCTGAGGACCCAGGCTTGATTCTCAGCACCCACATGGTGGCTCTCAACCACCTGTAAATACAGTTCCAGGGGATTGGATGTCTTCTTCTGACCTCCATAGGCACCAGGTAAAGACATGATACAAATACAAACGCGGAGGCAAGATACTTGTATACATTAAATAAATAAATAAATAAATAAATAAATAAATTTGTAAATATGCAGATACATTTTAACTGGGTATGCAAAAAATAGTTTAGCACACAGTTAAAATGAATACAACTAGGTACAAGGTTTATTCCTGTTTGTGATTAAACCTCTGTTTCTCAAGGATTGGGCTATGCTCCTCCTGTAACCTTAACTACAATTGTTCTGTATTGCGTGTTCCAAGGACAACAACCATACTTTGTTTCAAACGGTTATTATGACTGACTACCTGTTATGACTACCTGTTGTGATGGGTACATTGTTATAACCATCTTGCAACTATGTCATTGTTTCAGGAGGTCCTTAGGACTAACCTCTTATGCTTATGGTCTGCTCCTGTAACCCCGCCTACTTTACCCACCAAATCTCCCATTTGGAAACCCCTTTCCCCTGAGCTACAAAAACCTTGTCTTCCTCGCTTCTAAGGCCAGCCTCTCAAACCTCGCCTTAGGAGGAAGCAACCCTTACACATGAATAAAAACACTTGCTTTAATTAATTTGGCCATGGTGAGTTGTGCCGGTGGTCTCTTGAGTCTTTATGATTAGGAGCGTCTTTAAGATGTAAAAATGGCTTTAGTAGCATGCTAGAGTAAACGGGTGCAGTTTGTCATGCAGATTCAAGGGGTTATCTTTTTCTTTTTAAAATCATATTTATTTATTTAACTTGTGTTGGTGTTTTTGCTTGCATGTATATCTGTGTGAAGGTATCTGATCTTGGAGTTACAGACAATTGTGAGGGCCATATGGATGCTGGGAATCGAACCCCAGTCCTCTGGAATAACGGTTAGGGCTCCTAACTGCTGAGCCATCCTTCTAGCTCCATCTTTTTCTCTTTTTAAATAAAGGTAGTTGCTGAGGGGGAAAATGCTTTTACAGGTAAAAATGTTTTTCTCAATGTTACTTTAGACCAAAGCTTGTGCTTGTATCTAAAAGAAAAAGGAAAGGAAAGAAAGAAAAGTATAGTTTTTTTAAAAAATGTTTAGATCAAATGTCTTCTACTGACCCAGTGTTAATCTGAAATATAGTCCCCTTCCTGAATCTGGTACTGGCGGTCTGTCTTTTTATCTTGGATCAGGCAACCCAGACCTATCCCTCATAGCCACTTACTCAGTGTTTGGTCATTACCAATGCTCAAAACACTTTATTCCTCTAGGCAATTCCCAGAAGCCCTGGACCAGGAATGCTTCTGTCTAGAGTAAAGTTCAAAGACTCTACTATACACGACGGCTGTTTTTACCTAACCTCCCATAAACTGAGAAGATGTGGATTTTATTTATTTCCAACTTACAAAGTCTTAGAATTCAGCTCCTTCTCAGAACACCTGTCAGGATGCTGACGGAGTGCCCTCTGGGTTAGCCATTGTCTCTGCAAAGGGCCAGCTTTACAGACCGCAGAGGAGAGCCTTGGGAAGGCAGGAAGTGGAGTGTTGGGAGAAGAGGAAAGAAAGGAGTTGTTCCTAGTGTGCTGTGTTGGGGAAGTCATTCTCCTCTGGGTCTCAGCTGCTCTCTTGGAGGCAAGAAATCACCACACACTGTTCAATCCAACTCAGGGATTTTCTATTTCACATTCTGATTAAAGCAAGTTGCCCAGTCATTATTCTTTTTTTTTTTTTTTTTTTTCCTGTATGAGTTTTGGCATACTTTTTTTTTTTTTAATTCCACAAAGAAGTTGCCTGCCAAATTATTTTTCCTTTTGTTAGTGTGATCAGAGTAACAACACCAAGACAATAGGTTTTCTCCACTGATGAAATAAGTCAATTCAAGCCAAATTAAATATATGAAGGCAGGTTATTGGGGGCAGCTCTCAGGCAGACTCACTGATACCAAAGAATCGGGTTAGGGGACTTGCTATGCAAACAGGAAGATGGGAGGGGTGGGAGTGGGTGGGGCAGAGAGAGACAGAGACAGAGAGAAAGACAGAGAGAGAGAAAGACAGTGTGAGATATGGAGAGAGAGAGAGAGAGAGAGAGAGAGAGAGAGAGAGAGAGAGAGAGAGAGAGAGAGAGTTGGTGACCAAAATGTCTGGATTATATAGGGAAAAAGCCTCTGAGGGCAAGGAGTGGGGGTGGGAGGCAGCCTCAGGGTAGAGGCAGGGTTTGCTAGCCATACCCTGTAACACATAGGGAGTGAGGGATGCTGGGAGAACCTGGAGGCCAGGTCTGCTTTGATATATTAAATAGGCACTTCAGCTGCTTGTCCCAGGTCAAAAAACCGACAGTGCAATACTGAGATTATTCTTTTCTGAACATCTCCTGTGCTTTATTCTGGTAAACAGGTGGAACTGAACCAATCATACTGACAAAATCACCCAGACTAGGAAGACACACACTTCCTGATCTCATCTGTGGATCCCAGCTTACAGCCTTTAGATGTATGTGTAACTTGGACTATCTGTGGTTGTGAGTGTAGAAAGGGGGTCATGGGAGCGTGAGGAGGAAGAGCTTAATAGGCCTAGTAGATATTTTAAATTAATTGATTAATGAATTAGTATGTGTGGCTCTGGGTGTGTCATGTCACATATGTGGAGGTCAGAAGATAATTTATACAAGTCAGTTCTCCCCTTTTGCCATGTGGGTCTCTGGGGATGGAGTTCAGATGGTTGGTCTTGATGACGAGCACCTGTATATTTGTTTTCCCAAGATTTATCTTATTTATCTATGTTAGAAGAGTTGAGGGGAGGGGTCTTCTATGTCTTGCCCTCAGAATGAGCCATGAAGTGTTACCTGCAAGTCTCTGGTAACTGCATGACAATGTCATACATGATCATACTGAGGGTATCTTGCCATGCAGTATGTAGCTGTCATTTGTTGAGCTGCTATACCAGAATTACTACTGCTGCTGCTGCTGTTGTTGTTGTTGTTGCTGCTGCTGCTATCATCACAGCCCAGGGTTTTTTGGATTCACTTTGCAGCTGAAGATGACTGTGAACTTCTGATCTTGTCTCCAGCTCCCAAGTGCTGGGATAACAGACCTCTGTTAGCTTCTGCCGTCAACTTGGCACAGTTCAGTCGAGGGAGTCTCAACTGGGAATTGCCTCTATCAGATTGTTTCGTGGGAATATGAGGCATTTTCTTAATTGCTAGTCAATACTGGGGAGGAGTGGACAACTCCCTAGGCAATATCATCCCTAGGCAAGAGGTCTTAGTCTGCCTATGAAAGCTAGCTGAGCAAGTCAAAGGAAGCAAGCCAGTAAGCAGTGTTCCTCCATGGTTTCTGCTCCAAATTCCTGCCCCCAAATTTCCTAGGTGACAGACTCTGTCCTAGAAGTAGACTCTGTCCCAAGTTGCCTTGGTCCTGGTATTTAACGGCAACAGAAAGCACACTGGACCAGCAGGTAGCTATGTATCACTATACCTGGTTTATGTGGTGCTGGAGGCAGAACCCAGGGATAGGCAAGCAGTCCACAAAACTGAGCCACATATTAGGATAAGGGGTCTGGAGTACCTTGGTGGGTTGGGGCAAGGTGTGGTGCTAAGAGATCACACCATGAAAACAGATCTAGTGTAAGACATTTATTGGGGGAGTGGTGAGATGGAAAGGCCATCTTGGAGTGGGGAGAGAGAGAGAGAAAGAGAGAGAGAGAGAGAGAGAGAGAGAGAGAGAGAGAGAGAGAGAGAGGAGAACAAATGAGGCAACTGGCAGTGACAGTGAAAATGTGCTTCTAAGTCACAGAAAGGCAGGCTGGAGGAGTGTCAAATTCACAACACCTCTAGCCCCTACTTTAGGTTTGTACCCTTAAGGAAATAGGGAGCCTTGGGAGAATTTTTTGAGGAGAGGTGCCAAAGTTGGGGTTTTGTATTTGAAAGCTTCCTCTGTCTAGGCATGAGGAGAATGACAAAAAAAAGATAGTGGGCTCCTGGATGCTGGGATGGCTGGGGTGCTATGATGCTGGGGTGCTGGGATGCTTGGATGTTGGAGTGCTGGTATGCTGGATACTGGGATGTTGGGGTGCTGGGATGCTTGGATGCTGGGATGCTGGGATGCTGGGATGCTGGGATGCTGGGATGCTGGGATGCTGGGATGCTGGGATGCTGGGATGCTGGGATGCTGGGATGCTGGGATGCTGGGATGCTGGGATGCTGGGATGCTGGGATGCTGGGATGCTGGGATGCTGGGATGCTGGGATGCTGGGATGCTGGGATGCTGGGATGCTGGGATGCTGGGATGCTGGGATGCTGGAATGCTAGGATGTGCTGAGATGCTGAGATTCTGAGATTCTGGAATGCTAGAATGTGCTGAGGAGATGACACAGTAACTGTCCTGGCAAGAGAGAAGGCATTTTAAAGAGAGGTACTGGTGCTATCTGACTACTGAAACACAGACCCAGAGAAGTACAATTTTATCAGGAATCTCACACTGAGGAAAGAGGGCTGAAGTCTTGGTAGAGCCAGAGGGGAGATGGCCTCACAAGAAGAGACTTAAAACATGCTTCTAGGGAATCTTTTTTCATTATTATTTGTGTGCTTATGGCCAAGGATGGAAGGTGGTGGTCAGAGACGATTTGTGGAGTTGGTTCTCTCCATCACCTTCCTGTGGGTTCTGGGAATGGGTACAGGTCATCAGGCTTTTGCTGAAAGCACCTTTTCCCCACTAAGTCATCTCCCCAACCCAGATTACACTCATTTCTGATAACTCGTTAAACCTCGCAAGAGTCTAGAGCCTAGACAATGGGGGGTTAGTGATAGACCAGGCCCTCTTTGTTTCTTTTTCCAACGTGATCTTATCGACAAAATCTCCTTTCTCTGCTTTTCATTTTTGCTCCTCCTCTGTGTGTGTATGTGGGGGGGGGTAGAGGGGACTGGAAGATAACTTCCAGTGTCATCCTCACCCTCAGGAAAGCTGTTCAGCTCCTTTGAGACAAGTTATCACTTGTTGTGGAGCTCACCATCAGGCTACGCTGGCTGGCACCAGCAGGTTTGAGGGTCCTCCTGCCTCTGCATCCCCTGCATTAGGAATACAATTGCACACCCACGACATTTCTATGTGGTTTCTGGGTATCAAACTCAGGTCCTTATACTTGCAAGGCAAGTATAAGGTATACTTTATGACTGCACCATCTTTCCACCCCTTGCTTATCTCTTTAGTTGGAGTTCTGGGGATGTATACCTGAGACGATCATCCTTTGGGGATTGCCAGAGCCCAGGCTGATGTCCTAAAAGTTCCAGCAATGGTATTATTGTCATGTAGGGGACAGGGCAGTTGCCTAGATGTAATACGGAGAAAAGAGGGCAGCGCGCACAGATACTCAGTAGGCAGTGAGAGGCTGGGGATGTCACTCCATTGGTGTAGTACTGGCCTAGCATGTACAAGGCCCTGGGCTCATGCACGAACCACTACATAAACTGGACATGAGGCACATATCTGTCATCCTAGCTCTCAGGAGGGGAAGGCAGAAGGATCAGAAATTCAAGGCCAGCCTTGGCTATACAAGGCAGTGCGAGCCAGATTTTGTGTCTCTTTGAGGTATGGGGCATAAGGATGGATCTCTGCCTGATTACCCAAGGACATAGTCAAGGGGGGAGGGGAGTATTTTCTAAAGTCATCAATTTGGACCCGTTGGCCTCAATTCCCATCATCCTCTGAGGGTAACTCCTCTACCCATTTCCTGACAGTTTTGTTTCCCGAACCTGGAATTTTTCAGCCACTTCTCTGGTCTTTCTGGAAAGGTCTCTGTAGGTCTCCACCCTGCAGCTAGCTCACAAGGATGACCTGCATTGATGGCCTTCCTTTTCCTCTGTGTGTGCCAAGGACTCTGGGAACTCTGAAGGAAGGGCATGGTGTTCAGGGACATGGCAGGTCACAGATGTGAAGGTTTCTCTTGCAAGGTTCTCACGGACTCAGAATCCAGCCATCTGCCTGCAGGAGTGAGCTCTTGAAATCCAAGACTGTACTAGGGGCCTGGATATCTTAGTGACCTGGACACATGTTCACCTGGGAGCACATGTGGCTTTTCTGGAATGTTGTCTCTGCTCAGAAGTACCCCTTCTGTCTCTCTGCTAGTCTCTAAGCCTTCCCCTAGTTTTATTTTTATGTTTTGTCTTTATTTTCTTCCCATTTAGGGAAATCATTTTATTTCTTCGTACTTGTTATGTATTAGTGAAGTTCTCTAAGGGAACAGAGCGTATGGAATACATATATATTAAAAAAGGGTTACATTGGCTAACATGGCACAGGCCTTAATGCCGGAGAAGCTGAGAACTCAGTAGTTGTTCAGACTACTCTGAACAACTACTACTTCTCTCAGTCCGAAGGCCCAGAAGCTCCAGGAGAAATGCTGTCTTCAGTTTACATTGGAGGAAGTTGGGTTCTGCTGTCAGGAAGGAATGCAAGTGAATTTTTCCAGTGAGGGTTGAAGGGCAGCTGATACGAGGAAAGCATGGGGCTCAGTACGAATCTCAGGAGGCTGACAACCATCTGTAGCCAGTTCCAAGGGATCTGATGTCCCGTTCTGGCCTCTGGACACCGGCACATGCACAAATACAGACACACATAAACAAAATAAAATAAATCTTTTGAAAAGATAGCAGTAAATATTAAAAAAAAGTAGAGAACACAGCTCCTGCTTTAATTCCCCGAAGCTTCAAGTATGTCTCCCGATAAATCAAAAAGGGTCTTGAAAGGTATGATTAAGAATCTTGGAATAGAGTGTATTCAGGGACACCCAAGGCTGTGAACGTGCTTATGAGGAAGGAGGAAGAGCAAGGTCAGGCTCAGTTAGCAGGAGATGAGATTAGAGTTTGAAGAGGTTAGGCTGCTTGGTCATGGTCATGGGGGTATAGGGCCAACACTCAAAAGTGTAGACAGAGATGTACCCAGAGACATGGACCCAGACAAGGGTAGAAAAGCAGCTACCCAGATAGCTATCAACCTGGGTGTCTAGAGAAGTCTAGGGTAGATGTGGTTAGCCCTAGTTACAGAACTATGCCCTGTTACCTATAGTTGTAACTACCTGTCCAACTGTCCATCCACTCGTCCATCCCTTCATCCATCATCTATCTATCTATCTATCTATCTATCTATCTATCTATCTATCATCATCATCATCTTCTACTAAATTGGTCATTAATTTAATCTGTTTATTTGTCTATCTCATCTCTTTATATAATTTATCTCCCCAGCCATTTTAAATGGATGTCTTTTCTTTCTTTCTTTCTTTCTTTCTTTCTTTCTTTCTTTCTTTCTTTCTTACTTTCTTTCTTTCTCTCCTTCTTACTTTTCTCTTTCCTCTTTTTTCTTTTTGTCTTTGGCTGCTTCTTTCCCAAACATGGCTACTGTGTAAGATAGAGTCAGTTGTTTTGCAGTGCTGTGCTGTCTCCCACGTTTCAGAAGCCAGTCTCAACAAACTGTCACATTTACAAAGTAGGTCTTTATGCCAACCCTGGAGCTTAGCTGTTATAAATGGCATTTGCGTGTTTCTCTTCACAAACAGGACCCAGCACATTTGAGTCCTGTACAGGTTGAACTATGGCTGCAGGCCGTTCCGTTCCTCTGGGAGCCTACACTTCCTGACTCATCTGTTTGTTGCTCTCTGCATTCTGTCGCCACATCTTCATGGATGAATGAACCCTTCTCATTCTCCAGGCCTCCAGTCAAAAGTTATTTCTGGCAAGGTGTGTCATCCCTCCTGCAAAAGGTTTTCCACCCACGGCCACATTCTTAACTTCTACTATTGTGCTTTTGACACTTTTGGTGTTTATCCATTGTAACTGACACCTCCTCCTTATTCTCCTTCTCCCTTCCTTGGCCTCTTCTTTCATCTTCCTGCTCCATTTCTTTATCTCTTTCATCTTTTTCTCATCTCCTCCTCCATCTCCCTCTCCATCCATTGCCTGCTCCTTCTCTCTCTCATCTCTCCATCTTCTTCTTTATCTTCTACTCCTTTCCCCCCTCCTGTCTCCTTCTGTTTGATCAGCCCTTCTTCAGTGTCCTCCACACCACCTCTCCATATCTTCTCTCTCTCCTTCTCCCTCTTCCTGCATCTCTTTCCCATTTCCTTTTCCTCTGTCACCTCCTCCACTTCTTCCTCTTGCTCTATCTCCTTCTCCATTTGATCCCTTTTCTCCAATGTTCAGAACAGTCCTAGTCACAAAACTTAAAAGATGAAGACAACTCAAAGACCTACTAACCTAACAGATGAACAAACACCAGGTGCTGCATATGTGTGACAGAATATTATTCAGCCTTAAGAAGGACAGCGGCTCTGATATCTGCTTCCGTATGGTTGAACTTTAAGGAGCAAGTGCTCAGTAACAGGGCATCTCTAAAAGAACACACATCACATGACTTCACACACAGAAGATCCCTAAGTCACCAGAACCACAGAAACAGAAGGCAGAACGGTGGGAGCAGGGATGGGGAGAGAGGTGAGCAGCCAGTGCTGAGTGGACATAGAGCTTCAGTCTAGGAAGGTGAGAGAGTTATGGAGATGGGGGGGCGGTTGGTGGCTGAACAACTGTGGGAACATGTCTAACGCCACTGAATTCTAAATGTTTAAGTAGTAAATTTAAATTTGAAACGCCTTTTGTTTTTTTCTTGACAATTTAATACATGTCTATATTGATACGTATATAATGTGTCTTGATGATACCCACCATGTTTTCCTTCTCTCAGGGCCCCCCATCATGTGCTTCTGCTTTTGAGTATTCTCACTTGGTGACCCATCAGACCCGTTAGTGCTTTCTTATTGGTGAACGGACGATCTTGTTGGCCCAGTCTTGCCCAGGTAAGTTCATGAGTGCAGGGCCGTGCCATTCCCTGAAGTCAGCCCTTCACATCTGCTCTTCCACATCTGCTGGCTCTTAGGTTCATTCTGCCCCCATCTTCTGCAACATTCCCTGACCCTTTGTGGTGCTGGTACAGATGCCCCATGTATGGCAGGGCACTCAACAGTCACATTATCACACTCATAACTCTGACCCAGTTATGAGTCTCTGCATTCACTGTTGCCCACTGCAGAGAGGATTCTCTGGGCGGTGTTGAGGATACTGAGTATTGAGCATGTTCTACCAGAGTCAGAAGAGGTCTAGGTTAAAGAGGCATCCTGGCCCAGGTTACAGAGCCTCTCTGCTTCAGAAAGCTTCTTAGTTTTACAGATTCCATGCAGCTTCCACTGTCTACCACCTACCAAGTCTGTAAGATTGGACAGTAGAGCCACACCAGGGATGCAGGTCAGGTTGAAATGAATTGTTTATATGTGTGCTGAGGCTTGAAACATCTGCCATAGACTCACTTGTCTGAACACATGCTTCCCAGCTAGTGGTGCTGTTTGGGAAGGTTATGGGACTTTTTTTGATGTCTTAAATTTGGGAGACATGATGAAAAGTATCATCAGAACCCCCAAGACTAAGTTCTCAGCACAAAGGAGATTTATTTACTCCAGGGGTACAAAGGACAGAGAATAAGAGACAAAGACAGGAGATAGAGGAAGAGGAAGTTGCTTTTGTCAATTTTTTTTTTTTTAATCACAGCAGCAGGAAAGGAAACAAAGACAAGACAGGCTGATGCGAATGTATGAAGACAGACCTGATCAAAGATTCCAACAGATTTTGTTGAGGTTTGTTCTGTTGCTATGTAATGCTAAATTCTATAGTCTAAGGTCTAGTTGCTTCAAGATGAGTTAATTATCACATGTATCAGCTTTTGTTGTGCAAACCTTGTTCACTAATTTAAAACTATTGGTTGAATAAAAATGGCTCCAGGCAATCCATGAGGGAGTAGAGGTAGGCAGGTAGAGAGGAGAGGAGAGAAAAGAGAGGAGAAAGCTACCACAAGAGGAGAAGGGCCATGAGAAACAAGTATTTGGGGTACACCACTGGGGAAGAAGCCAGTCCAGCAGTTAGAAAAGTAGATTAGGGGTGACCTCCCAGTAACTGTCAAAGCCAAATAAAATAACCACAGTCTGAGTCTGGTTCATTTGTAATGAGATGGGAATAGGTTTCAATTGAGTAAGTACAAGATTCACCCTGTGAGTAGAAAGCCTATCATAGCAGCCTCACTAGTGGTCTGTTGCTTTGAGAAAAATAAAGCTGTCCTTAGTGTGAATATGTTTGAACACCAGCCCTATGATAGAGAATGCAATAATCCATGTAACCAAGATGAGTGGCAGGCCAAGTTTATGTAATGGAGTTTGCTTAAATCCAACAAAACTCAAACACCAGGTCAATGCAGATGACAAGAGTTTATTGTCATCAAGCCACTACTGACCAATCAGGCCTACAGAACAGACTCGGGATCTGAACTGCGACCCTGAAGGGACGTTGTACAGCACATTTAAAGGATAAAACCATAAAGTGAGAGTGAGTGGGATAGATTGTAACATTGTCCAATCGTATTTGCCAAGATGACCACAGGGGCTGACTTAGAGGTTAAGAGCTCTGGCTGCTCTTCCAAAGGATCTGAGTTCAGTTTCCAGCACCCACATCAGGCAGCTTACCTGTATCTCCAGCTCCAGAGTGCCTTTGTGTGGTATGTGTATAGTGTCTGTGGTATGTGTGTGTGTGGTGTCTCTGTGTGGTTTGTGTAGGGTGTGTGTGGTATGTGTATGTTGTCCTTATGGTGTGTGTGTGTGTGTGTGTGTGTGTGTGTGTGTGTGTTATGTATATGTGTGGTGTCTCTATATGGTATCTCTAAGGTGTGTGTGTGTGGTGTGTAAATAAATGTGTGTGTGTATGTATGGGTTGTCCCTGTATGGTGTATGTGTATGTGTGTGGTGTGTGTGTATGTGTGTGGTGTGTATGTGTGTGGTGTGTATGTGTGTGGTGTGTGTGTATGTGTGTGGTGGGGATTGCACATGATGCAGATCCCTTAGGATGCCAGGAGCACCAGGTTCTCTTAAAAGTGGAGCTGGAATTATAGGTGGTTGTGAGTTACTTGTCTTGGGTACTGGGAACAGATCTTGGGTCTTCTGTAAGAAGTACCCAAGTGCATAGTGTTCATTAATGAGAAATCTCTGTAGCCGTTGTCCGTTTTATTCCTTTCTGTTCCTTTGGCAAGGTATCCTGTGGCCCAGACTAGCCTTAAACTTAAAGGCTGGCCTTGAACTCTTGACCTGTCTACCTTCACTTTTCAAGTGGGGCTAGGAAAGGTCACCATGCCCAGTTTACATGATGCTAGGGACGGAATCCAGGGCTTTGTGCATATTAACAAGTACATTACCAACTAAGCCACATCTCCAGAACTTGAATCTTTTGATCAACATCTTTTCTCTCCCATTCCTAGTCATAAGCAACTATTATTTTACTCTTTACTTCTGAGTGTGGCTTTGTGTATGCATGTGTGCCTGTGTGCTTTTGTGCATGCCTGTGTGCCTACATAGAAGCCAGCAGAGGATGTCAGGTATGCTGCGCCATCATTCTCTGCCTTGCTTCTTTGAGACGAGGTCTCTTGTTGAGCCTGGAGCTAGGCTGGTATCTTGCAAACTCCAGTCATCCTCCTGCCTCTGCCCTTCATGGTTCTGGGGTTACAGGTATACTTGTGGCTTCACTTGGTTACACTTTATATGGGTGTTGGAGAATTGAACTCAGCTGTTCATGTTTCGGCATCAAGGACACTTATCCAGTGGGTCATCTCCTGGGTTCTTTAGTTGTTTCCTGTTTTTCATTATACAGAAAAGCTTGAGATGGCAAAAGGTGGACCCACCTAGCACACGGTCTGAAGGTGGCAGAGTGGGGGAAGCTGCAAAGGCTAGGTGACACAAAGGAGAAAGGCTGGTCCCAGATCCAGACAGGCAGGAAGAAGGGCCATGGGATGGGTGTGCACAGAGATCAAGTGTGAGTTGTGAGGTGATGGAATGGATCTCACAGCCTTTTTTCCTGTCTTTAGATGGGAAAGGAGGCACAAGCTGAGTGTGTCTGAGGTAGAGGTGATGGGGTCAGGGTACCATTCCTGGAACTGAGCGTTGAAAACTATGAGTCTGCTTATGGGATGTGAGAGAGGGTGCAGTTGATGGGTAAGGGAAAGCATATTCTCCAGACTCAGATGTTTCCTGAGTAGGTTGAGCTGCTGAATCACATATTTTTCTTGGTAACTGGAAACCTTTGTGAATGTCCTGTGACTCAGTTCACAGGATGTAGGTTGGAAGGTGCAGTGGTTAGAGACAGTCTGTGACATTTGACTGTCACTGTCAGGGGTAAAAGAGAAGGCTGAGGAGTTGGGGGTATGAGGTGTTTATTTGGGTAAAGAATGAGTGTAGAGTGACTGAGGGGACAGTGCAAGTCTTGTGCCCTGTGGGAGGGCATGAAAATGAGGTAGTTGCCCATAATATCGGTGCCCTCCTTTAAAATGCCCACAGACCCTTCTAGACTCCTAGATTCTACAGGCACCCCAGGTTAAACGTATAAAACTAAGGTCTCAAAGTTAGAATCCACACTGAGAGAATGTGTGACATTTATTTCTGTGGGTCCGGGTTAACCTCATTCAGAATTATTGTTTCTAGCTCCATACACTGGCCTGGATTTTTCACCATTCTTTCTTTCCTTTTTGGCTTTAAACACAGGGTTTCTTTTTGTAGTCCTGGCTGTCTGGGAAGCCTGGAGGCCTGGTCCTACTCACTCTGGGCCTCAGACTCAAAAAGGTCCACCTGCTTCTGCCTCCTGAGTGCTGGAATTAAAGGTGTGTACCACCAGTAGCTGCCTCAAATTCGATAATTTCAACAGTTAAGTAATATTCATAGAACACACGAGAGACAACTTCATCATTTATCATAATCCATGGACACCTAGGTTGATTCCTTTTCTTCCGTACTGGGAATAGAATGTCACTGAGCGTGAGGGAGCAAGGGTCTTTCTGGAGGTAGAATGCACAGTGGCCACATGCCCAGAGTGCTGTAGCTGGGTCATACAGTAGATCTGTTTTTGACTTTCTGAGGAACCATCACACAGATGGCTCACTTGGCAGCACCAGTTGTTACATTCATCAGCAGCGAATAAGTGTTCTTTTCACACATCCATGCCAGCACCTGCTACTTCCCTTCCCTTTTCTACTTCCTTCCTTCCTCCCTCCCTCCCTCCCTCCCTCTCTTCCTTCCCTTCCCTTTTCTACTTCCTTCCTCCCTCCCTCCCTCCCTCCCTCCCTCCCTCCCTCCCTCCCTCCCTCTCTTCCTTCCCTTCTCTTCTCTTCCCTTCCCTTCCCTTTCCTTCCTTCCTTCCTTCCTTTCTTCCTTCCTGCCACATTTATTTTTGACACAGTGTCTCACTGTATAGCTCTGGCTGTCTTGGAACTCACCATGTAGCCCAAGCTGGCCTCAAACTCTCAGAGACCCACCTGCCCTTGCCTCCTCAGTGCTGGGATGAAAGGTGTTTGCCACTATATCTGCCTGGCATTTAGTTTCTTCATCGTAGCTATTCTGACTAGGGTGAGAGAGTTTACCAAAGTAGCTTTATGTCCAGCTTCCATGATGAAACCTGGTTTCTTAGAGGCAGAATAAAACACAGTATGTTTTATGACATTGAGGGTTTCTTTTGTCCCTGCCCCCACTGGGAAGTGGTAGCATTAGTTCATTGGCTAGAAAGATGGTCCAGTTAGCCTGAGTTCAATTTCTAGAAAATATTGGAGAGGCCTAGACAGAAGATCCCTGGGGTTCAATAGCCATCCAGTATAGCCTATGTGTGGAGCTCCAGGCCACTGACAGCCCCAACAAAATGGATACACCCTTAACCAAATTAACTAAAAGGCAGGGAGACAGCATGCAAATAAATAAAATCAAAAATGAAAAAGGGGACATAACAGACACTGAGGAAATTCAAAGAATCATTAGATCTTACCTCACAAGACTGTACTCCACAAAATTGGAAAATATAAATGAAAATGGACAAATTTCTTGATAAATAACACCTGCCAAAGTAAAATCAACATCAGGCAAACAAACTTAAATAGTCCTATAACCCCTAAGGAAATAGAAGTAGTCATTAAAAGTCTCCCAACCCAGGGACAGATGATTGTAGTGCAGAATTCTAACATCCTTTCCAAGAAGAGAAATACTAATACTCCTCAAACTATTCCAAATATAGAAACAGAAGGAACATTACCAAACTCATTCTATGAGGCCACAGTCACCCTGATACCTACACCACAGAAAGACTCAACGAAGAAAGAGAAATTTAGACCAATTTCTCTCATAAACACTGATGCAAAAATACTCAACAAAATACTTGCAACAAAATCCAAAAACATATCAAACACATCATCCACTATAATCAAGTAGGCTTCATCCTAGGCATGCATGGAGTGGTTCAATATACAAAAATATGTCAATGCAATCCACCATATAAACAAACTAGAGGAAAAAAAATCACATGATCATCTCACTAGATGTTGAAAAAGCTTTTGGCAAAATCCAACACCCCTTCACTTTAAAAGTCTTGCAGAGATTAAGGATACAAGGTGCATACCTAAATACAATAAAGGCAATAGACAGCAAGCCAATAGCCAACATCAAATTAAATGGAGAGAAAATTAATTCAGTTCTACTAAAATCAGACAGGCTGCTCACTTTGTATCTATTCAACAAAGTACTTGAAGCTCTGGCTATAGCAATAAGACAACTAAAGGAGATCAAGGAGATATAAATTGGAAAGGAAGAAGTCAAAGTACTACTATTAACAGATGTTTTGATAGTATATATAAGTAATCCTAAAAAAAAATCCTACCAGAGAACTACAACTGAGAAACACCTCTAGCAAAGTGACTGGATACAAAATTAACTCAAACAAAGCAGTAGCCCTCTTTCATACAAACAATAAATGGGTTGAGAAAGAAATTAGGGAAATGCCATCCTTTACAATAACCACAAAGAATATAAAATATCTTGGTGTAACTCTAACTAGCCAAGGGAAAGACCTGTATGACAAGAACTTCAAGTCTCTGAAGAAAGAAATTGAGGAAGATCTCAGAGGATAGAGAGATCTCCCTGCTCATGGATCAGTAGGATTAACATATTAAAAAATACCACCTTACTGAAAGCCATCTACAGATTCAAAGCAATGCCCATCAAAATTCTAACACAAATTCTTTATAGACCTTGAAAGAGCAATTCTCTACTTCGCGTGGGAAAACAAAAAACCCAGGATAGCTAAAACAATTATGAACAACAGAAGAATTTCTGGAAGTATCACTGTCCCTGATTTCAAGCTTTACTACAGAGTAATCGTGCACAAAACCAGACAAGTTGAACAATGGAATAGATTTGAAGATCCTAACATAAACGTACACACTCAAGAACATTTGATTTTTTGACAAAGAAGCCAAAATATACAATGGAAAAAGAAAACATCTTCAACAAATAGTGCTGATCTAACTAACTGGATGCCTGGATGTAGAAGAATGAAAATAGATCCACATTTATCACCCTGAACAAAAGTTAAATCCAAGTAGATCAAAGGCCTCAACATAAAACTGGACACACTAAATCTAATAAAAGGGAAAGTGGGAAAATGCCTTGAACCCTCTGATACAGGAAACAGTTTTCTGAACAGAACACCAGTAGCTTAGGCTCTAAGATCAACAATTAATAAATGAGACCTCACCAAACTGAAAAGGTTTTGTAAAGCAAAAGACACTGTCAATAGGACAAATCAGCCTCATACAGGTTGGGAAAAATTTTTTTTTACTAACCCTACATCCGATGGATAGGGTTACTATCCAAATTATATAAGGAACTCAAGAAATTAGACAGTAACAGATCAAAGAGTCCAATTAAAAATGGAGTACAGAACTAAACAGAATTCTCAACAGAAGAATCTCTAATGGCTGAGAATCACTTAAAGAAATATTCAGTGTCCTTAGTCATCAGGGAAATGCAAATCAAAATGACTCTAGGGTTCCATCTTATACCCATCAGAATGGCTAAGACAAAAAAACTCAAGTCACAGCACATGCTGGTGAGGATGTGGAGAAAGGGAAACACTCCTCTACTGCTGGTGGGAGTGCAAACTCGTATAACCACTCTGGAAATCAATCTGATGGTTTCTCAGAAAATTGGAAATAGTTCCACGGCAAAATTCAGCTCTACCACTCCTGGGCATATACTCAGAAGATGCCCCACCATACCACAAGAACACTTGCTCAACTATGTTCATATAGCAGCTTTATTTGTAGTAGCCAGAAACTGAAAACAACCTAGATGTCCCTCAACCGAAGAATGGATGAAGAAAACATGGGTAGATTTACAAAATGTAATATTATTCAGCTATTTAAAAAAAAAAAAAAGACATCATGAAATTTGCAGGGAAATGGATGAAACTAGAAAATATCATCCTGAGTGAGGTAACCCAGACCCAGAAAGATATGTATGGTATGTATTCACTTATAAGTGTACATTAGCCATAAAGTACAGGATGACTAGGCTATAATCCACAGACCTGAAGAAGCTAAGTAGTAAGAAGGACTCAAGGGCGTGTGCTTGAATCTCACTCAGAAGGGGAAGTGAAATAGACATTGGAGGTGGATGGGGGGAAGGAAATGTGTGGGAGAGGGAGTGATGATGAGAAAAGGATTAGGTATGGGGGAGGGGTGGGAGAGGGTTGGGAGAAAGAGCTGAAATTGGTGTGGCTGCTCCTGTGAGTCTATGGGTGACCCCAGCTGAGACTCCCAGCCCCTGGGGATATGTAGCCTGAAGTGGCTACCTGCTGTAGCCAGAGCGACTTGCAATGGAAGGAAGAAGGACACCAACCCACCCATAAACCCTTCGACCCAAAATTTATCCTGCCTATAAGATGTGCTTGGATAAAGATGGAACAGAGGTTGAGGGAATAGCCAACTAATGACTGACTCCACTTGAGACCCATCCCATGAGAGAGAGCCAGTCCCTGATACTCTGCTATGCTTACAGACAGAAGCCCAGCATTGCCGTCTTCTGAGAGGCTTCATCTAGCCAGTGATGGAAACAGATGCAAAGAAAGACCGGTAGCCAGACATTAGGTGGAGCCAGGGAAATCTTGTGGAAGAGTGTGGGACAGCACTGAGGGAGCCAGAGGGTTCAAGGACACCACAAGAAGACCTATTGGTCCGTGGGGGCTCACAGAGACTGAACCAAAGTGCATGTAGGGGCTGGACCTATGGCCCCTACACATCTGTCGTGTGTGTGCAGCTTGGTCTTCATGTGGGCTCCCTAACAATTGGAGCGGAGGCTGCTTTTGACTCTGTTGCCTGCCTTTGGATCCCCTTCCCCTAGCCTTGCTGGACCTCAGTGGGAGCACTTGATCCTGCTGTGGCTAGGCGTGCCAGGACTAGTTGGTACCCATAGGGGCTTCTCCTTCTCTGAGAAGTAAAAGGGGGAGTAGGGAGAGGGGTTTTTGTGGGTGGGATTGAGGTAGGGGGCACTGCATCAGGATATAAAGTGAATAAATAAATAAATGAATGAAAAAATAAAAAGAAAGACAGGCTCGAATGTTAGGAGCTGCGGTGAGCTTGACAACATTCGCCATTACAAGATGGCGCGGGCATCCTGTGCTCCCACAAGAAAACAACTAACTGTGCAGGTGCAAAAGGCAAAAGCACGCCAAAGTCACTGCCCATCCTGGGGCGTAATATGGGGTAATGAGTGAACAGCCAATCAGAAGTGAACACACCACTCTAGGGTACATATAGCAGTGCCTTTCCTGGGCTTGGGGTCTTTCCGCTTCCGCTGATACAAGAATAAAGCCTCGTTGTAGTAACCACCCGAACACTGCCTCACGTGTCTCTTTCGTGGGCGAAGGGGACACAGAAGAGGCCCGGAATACTCAAAGGCCTGTACTGCCCTGTTCTCCGGAATAGTTATAGTTTCTTTTGCCGTTTGTTTTTTGTCAACTTGATATAAGCCAGGGTCATCTGGGAAGAGGGAGCCTCAACTGAGATAATGCCCCCATGTGCAAGGCTCTGCATGCAATCTTTAGAATTGCAAAACCAAATAAATAAACACATGAATAAGTGAATAACAGTATATGGTTTGAGTGAATTTTGAAAATTTCCTTACAGATTGCACCCAGAGAGGCATGAGCAAAGAATTGATATCAATTAAGATAAAAATTAAAAGTAAATTAAAATGTCATACAACTCCACCCAATGACTTGAGTTGGATCTCAGAATCCATTTGAAAGTGGAAGGAGAGAACTGACCCTACAAAGTTGTCTTCAGACCTTCACATGCATGATGTAGCATGTAGACACACACACACATCTCACACACACAGTAATAAGTTAAAATAAAAACTTCCCAAGAGATTTGAATAAGGATTCCAAATGAAAAGTTTATGACTAAGACTACTGGGCTGGTGCACCACGCATATCCACAATAATACATACATACCTGTAGGCTTACATTTTTTTTCAAAACCTACATTATTTAGGGTTTTTAAATGTGACAACCTTCCTTCTAGCCCACTGACCAGAGGTAGGGGAGAAAGAAGGATAATAGGAAAAGGGGGTTGTGGGCCTGTTTAGAAGTAGTTCTTTAAGGGGAAATTCCACTCTTGTCAGGATACCAGCAGTCCAGTTCAATAACAAACACCAAACATGAATCAGTACTGGCAGCTTGATCCAACAGGAATGCCAAGGCTCTGCTGAACCAGCAGAAGCCACCAAACTCAGCTGGGGTACCACAAGAAGTTCTTTGGCATGTTTCTCTCTAAGATGTGAAGATGAACAAAGGCCAGCAAAGATCAGTGAAGAAGCGAAGCGTTACATGGCATAGCAATGCATGTTAAAGAAATCAGAAATACCCACAATAATAACAATACAGATTAAGGGAAATCTGTGCCTGGGACGAGGAAATGGTTTAGTTAGTGAAGTGTTTGCCTTGCAAGAATGAGGACCCAAGCTCTAGGTCAATCTGCAGGACCCAAGTGAAAAGGCCAGGAAGGAAGACAGTAGGGTCTCTGAGGCTTGCTGCCAGGTAGTTTAGCCTACTGGGTAGATTCTAGGCCAAGTGAGAGATCCTGCCTCAAAAAACAAAAAGGTTGATGGTTCCTAGGGAATGACACCTAGAATTGACCTCTGGCATCACATGCATGTGCTCACATGTGTGTACACCAAGAGTACACACACAATGGAAGAGCTCTCAAATGTCAAAAGGATGTTTGATAAAGCCTCAAGGAATTGATATATATCTATATCTATATATATCACATATATGATATGTATCATATATATGATTCCTGAGGAATACACACACACACACACACATAATAACTCCTTGAGGTTTTATCATATATATATATTCATATTTATTGAGGAATATATATGTGTTCATATATATATATCATACATGTATATATATCTACTTGAGCTGACAATGCTCTCCACAAGAGCCATAGATCATGTAACAAAAATCCTGATATCAGGCACAAGAATAGAATGCATTTGAGCTGTTGGCCAGGGGGCTCTGAGTTATTCCCCCAAAACAATGTGTGTTGTTGCTGTTGACCTTTGTTACCTCCCAGAGATTGAAGGTAATTCGCTCTTGCTGGAGACATTGCATACTTAGGACACAGGGCTTGGGAAATTCAAGCTCAATTTGACCTGAAAGCCTCCTTCCTACAGACCAGGTTTCATCATACCAGAAGGTGTTATGCAAGCTGCTAAGAGGGAAGCAACCCATGGTACTATCCAGCTGTGCCACCAATGAGCTATACATTGGAAGATATCCTTAAAGGTGCAACAGTAGCATTTATACCTTGACAGTAGCCAGGAGCTGTCTAATCAGATGAAGTAGAGAGGAAGTCATGCCTGGTGCTGGAAACTTAGCCAACTATCTGGGGCTAGTGACGTCATGCATCTTAGAAGAGAATCTATTATCAGGACTACTAGACCAGCACAGATCGTGATTACATTATAAACCTTATCCTTTCTGCTTATTCCTGCTGTGACTGGGTGTCCCAGGGTGGGGTGGTACCCAAGGAGTGTTTCTGCTTCTCTGAGAAAGGGGAGCGGGTGATGGGAGGAGGAATTTGGAGTAGGGCTGGGAGGAGAGGAAGATGGGAGCCTATGATCAGGGTGTAAAGTGAATAAATAAGTAAACAAACAAACAAACAAACAAGGAAAACTTCTTATCCTTATACCCATTGGTAAGGTTTACTCTCACTATAGGAGTAATAATTTTAATAAATCCTGGCACGAGGTTTCGTCCTGCCTTAGGCCATTTATGTTCCTGGCATGAAAGACACAGAAAGAGAGAGAGAGAGAGAGAGAGAGAGAGAGAGAGAGAGAGAGAGAGAGAGAGAGAGAGGAGAGGGGGAGAGGGGGAGAGAGAGGGAGGGAGAGAGAGGGAGGGAGGGAGGGAGAGGGAGGGAGGGAGAGGGAGGGAGAAAGAGGGGAGAGGGAGAGGGAGGGAGGGAGAGGGAGGGAGGGAGGGAGAGGGAGGGAGGGAGAGAAGGAGGAGAGGGAGGAGAGGGAGGGAGAGGGAGGGAGAGAGGGAGAGGGAGGGAGAGAGAGAGGGAGGGAGGGAGGGAGAGAGGGAGAGGGAGGGAGAGAGAGAGGGAGGAGTAGGGAGGGAGAGGGAGGGAGGGAGAGAGGGAGGAGTAGGGAGGGAGAGGGAGGGAGGGAGAGAGGGAGGAGTAGGGAGGGAGAGGGAGGGATGGAGGGAGGGAGAGGGAGGGAGAGAGGGAGGGAGAGGGAGGGAGAGAGGGAGAGGGAGAAGGAGAGGGAGAGAGAGAGGGAGGGAGAGGGAGAGAGAGAGAGAGGGAGGGAGAGAGGGGGGAGGGAGAGGGAGGGAGGGAGAGACAGGGAGGGAGGGAGAGAGAGAGAGAGAGAGAGAGAGAGAGAGAGGGAGAGAGAGAGGAGGGAGAGGGAGGGCGGGAGGGAGGGGGGAGGGAGAGGGAGAGGGAGAGGGAAGGAGGGAGGAAGGGAGGGAGGGAGGGAGAGAGAGAGAGAGAGAGAGAGAGAGAGAGAGAGAGAGAGAGACTATATTTTAATATGCCTTAAGCAGCACAATAGCCTGGCAGCTGCCTAGCCTCCATGTTATTAGAATCTACCTCCCATCGATAGTTACGACTTAACAAATTTCTGTATTCCATCTAGGCTGCTCTCGACCCAATCGGGCAGCCCTCTGGGCGGTGTTTTCTTGGCCCCTTTACACGAAAGCTCTGCTTCTGTCCCCTGCATGTTATTATCCTTCCATGGTGGCTTTCGTCCCAAGCCTGGGAACCCTAAATCCCGCCTCTGTCTCCCCAGCTATTGGCTGCTGGCATCTTTATTTACCAATCAGAACTAACTGGGGGCAGGTTCCCAGAAGCTACGTGCAGATTCTCCTTCCAAACAGTTTTAGGGGATTCAATTAACACCTACATCTTACCTCTCATCAAAGAAGCATCTGTGCTCAGCAAACAGTGGCCATTACAGAAAACCACAAGAGGTCGTAATACACAAATCAAACGGTGCAGAGCCCAGCTCTAATGGATACATCTACAACACAATCCCTGTACCCAAGGCTCCGTGAATGTCAAGGAAAAAGGGGTGGAAAGATGGTAAAAGACAGAAGACCAGGAAGTCTGCTGTGAGTCTTTCCTTGAGATGTCAAGGAAGCTACACCCATAGTACTTCAAAAATATTGCTGCCCAAACAAGGCTTGGACAAGGACAATATCAATAGGCAGGTTAACATTAAAGGGGGCGATCTCAACATGGTACAACTCCTAGACAAATCATACAGCCAACTAACTTTTAGTCTGTGTGCTGCTTGTTTGTTCTGATCCCCGGGAGTGTATTTCAAAACTTCCAGAGTGCTTTCTTTTTCTTCCTGTCTCCCTATCTGTCTCTGTCCGAGTCCTGTCCCATCCATGTGTCACCCCCCCCCCCCATCTATAGCCAACTAATGACTGTTGAGAGTGGGAGAATTAATCCTCCTCAGAGTCCAGTCCCCTAATTGGTTATCCAATAGTAAGTGGCCAGCCTGAAATCATACACACCTAAGCCACACTAAATGGACTCAGCAGGTTATATTTATATATTCATGCGTTTATATAGGTAACAAAATTTTAAAAGAGGCCATCAATTTGAGAATGGGGACATGGAATGGGTTTGAGGGAGGGGACATGGGAGAGGACAGTGATGAGAGGAGGGGAGGAAGGAAGAAGGAAGGGAAGGCAGGAAGAAAAAGAGACAGAGAGACAGAGAGCACTCTGGAAGTTTTAAAATACACTCCCGGGGATCAAAACTGACAGGTGGCACACAGGCTACCTGTAAAGTATCCACTCCTTACAGGAACATCACACCCTGACTGTATTTCCCCAAAGCTTCAAAAAGCAGGACAACAAATCCCATGGGGAAGGGGGACAGGAGAAAGCACATATTCTCATACAAAATGTGGCTGCAAATTACTCATAAAAGGTTTTGGAAGACCAAGAGAGACAGAACAAAGAAAATAAAAATCTGTGAATGGGGTTGACTTGATGTAAGTATTTGCTGAAAGTTCTTATCAAATCCCTACTGCTCACCTCAGGTTGGAAGGCGTACTCTCTGCAAAAACCTGATGAACTGAGTTCAATCCCTCAAACCCACATAAAAGGGTTTATAAAATGGGCACCAGTTGTCTGTTAATCTCCATTACACACACACACACACACACACACACACACACACCACACCACACACACCCCTGTACAACAGTAATACATTAAAACCATGTGAATGAATCAGATACTTCTGTGGTGTGTGTGTGTGTGTGTGTGTGTGTGTGTATGTGTGGTCACTCATGTACCCTAGGCTAGCTTCATATTCAAGTATGTAATATTACATTTCTGATCCTCATGCCTCTACTGTTTGTATGCTGGGATGGCAGGTATGAGCCACCAGACCCAGTTGTATGCTGCTGAGGATGGAACCCAGGGCTGTGTGTGAGCTAGGCAAGCACTGCACCAGTCGGTCTGCATACCCTGACTGAAACTATTTAAACCAGGAATGTAGGGGACTGCCTTCCCGTATATCTCTGTGCTCTGTCTCCTGTCCTTTGTTGGCTTATGCCTTTATTCCCAGCAATTGGGAGACAGAGGCAGGTGGATCTCTGTAAATTTGAGACAGCCTAGTCTATATACAGAGTTCAGGCTGGTTGGGGTGTATAATGAGACCCCATCTCAAAACCAAAACAATTTTTTGTTTTTCAAAATTATGTGCCTATGTTTTTGTGTATGTGAGTGCAATGCCTCCAGAAGCCAGAGGGGGCGTCAGATCTACATGGAGCTAGAATTATAGGTGACTCACAGCCACCTGACTTGAATGTTGGGATCTGAACTAAGGTCCTCTGGAAGAGGACTCAAAAGTTGAGCCAGCCCCAAGTGTTTTAATTTTTGAGTGATTCCTGAAATATTAATTTTCTGATGTGTGTGGTACAACTGCATGGGTGTGCATATATGTGTATATTGAAACCACTCTCTGTTTACTGAGGCAGGTTCTCTCCATGAACCCAAGTTCAAGGATTTTGGCTAGTTTAGATGATCAGTTTGCCTCCAGAATTTTGTGATATAGGTGACTATCTTTCCTTCTACCTTGGGTACTGGGGATTCATATGTTGATGCTCAAACTTTCATGGTCAACACGTCATCCACTGAGTCATCTCCTATATTCTTAGCTTTTGCATAGTCACATATATTATTATAAATTGTATTTTTGAGCCAGGGTTTTATTGTATAGCCCAGTCTGCCCTTGAACTCTGGATTCCCCCTGACACAGGCTCCTAAGTGCTGACACATGTGCTACATATCCGGTTACTTTTAAAATTTAAACTGAGAACTCATGCCTTGGTTAAACAAGCCTTCTCTTTGCATACAACAAAATCTTATTGTACCATATACAGAAGTTCAATTGTGACTTTTTCATAGAATTAGCTTGAACTGTAAATCATTATGTTAAGTGAAAGAAGTGAAATAAACCAGACTCAGAAAGGCAAGTGACATGGCCTGACAAGAACACAAGCAAGCCCTGGGTCCACCTTTCTCCTCTATCCCTGGATTGGGGTGACAGGAGCATGCTCTCATGACTGGCTTTTGCACAGATGTTAGGGATCTGAACTCAGGTTCAGGTCCTCACCCTTGTTCAGCAAGTGATACAGATTAGCACAGTGTTATATTTGTAGCCAATGTTTGGCATACAGTGTTGCAGAAGTTTGTAGCCTAGGAATGACCAGCTGTATCATATAGCCCAGGCTGTGCTATCTGGGCTTGTGCAAATACACTCTGTGACATTTGCACAGTGACAAAATCTCTTAATGATGCAGCTCTCAGCACAGAGTCGGGAAACTGATTGTATGTTGCAGACAGAGGTGTGAGGATGATGCCATTGTTCTGTTAGCCCCACAGACAGCTCTGGCCTGAATCAATCACCGAAGAGGAAATTACAAGATGCTCACTCTCTCTGTCCATCTCAATGATGCTCAATCCTCAGTTTCAAAAACTGAGGATTGGTCCAAGGGTGAGATGATCTACACCCCCCAGCCCTTTTACTTTTTCTTTTGAAACAGGGCTTTAAGTCACCCATGATGGCTTTGCCCTTGCTCTGAAGTCCAGGTAGTCCTCCTGCCATGGTTTCCTGAGCAGTTGGAACGACACCAGATTGAGCACTTTCGTTGTTTGTTTTTTGAGTCTGACCACCAACTTGCTGTGTTGTTAAGGATAACTTTGACCTCCTGATCCTCCTGCCTCTAACTCCTCAATGCTGATATTAGCAGGGTGCACCCCATCCCCTGGAGTCGAGTTGCTAGAATGGAATGCATTGCTTCTTGGTTGCTGCACTGTACCATCTGAGCTTCAGCTCTGGTCCAAATTAATGACTCTGGGAATAAATAAGGAAATAGTTTGTTATGAACGGCAGGAGAGTGACCACATGTGCCATCGTGCATATGTGGAAGTCGGAGGACAAACTCTGCTGTTGATTCTCACCTTCTGCCTCATTTGAGACAGTCTCTTATTTATCAGGAAAGATGCCAGGCTATCTGTCCTTCACCTTTCTGGGTGATTTTCCAGTCTCCATCTCCCATCTCTTTGTAGAAATGTTAGGATAATAGATGGACACTCTCTCTACTTCATCCATGTTTATATAGGTTCTGGGGTTCCAAACTTAGGTCCACATACTCGTTCAGTAAGCATTTATCTCTTGAGCCGCAGCCCTGACATCAGCTTTTATGCAGGCATAGAGAGAAATAAGCTGCCAGCTACTGTGTGTGCCAATTACATTGGTGGGAACATTAGATAATCAAGCCCCAATAACAAAACAGAATCTCTTTGGGTGGGAGATGGGAGATGGTTCCAGGGCGAGTGGAAGCCAAAGGTGCGGCTCGTTCTTTAAAGTTTATCTATTTGTTGGATCATGGGCAGAAGTTAAGCTAGATGATTGATTATTCAAGTTCTAAGACAGTCCAAGATCAAAATGGCTCCTGATCTGTGACATTCCAACACCACAGTGTCGACTAAAGTCAAACCTTCTTAAGGGTGGCTGTCTCTGGAAAGTATCCGCTATTCTCCTGAGCATTTGGTGCCTGCCTGCAATTGTATTGGTGTTAGTTTTCATTATTATTTGTGTGTGTGTGTGTGTGTGTGTGTGTGTGTGTGTGTGTCAGGGGACAACTTGCGGGAGTCAGCTCTCCTTCCTTCTGTGGGATAGCTCAGTGGTTAAAAGCACTGACTGCTCTTCTGGAGGTCATGAGTTCAAATCCCGGCAACCACATGGTGGCTCACAGCCATTCCTAATGAGATCTGATGCCCTCTTATGGGGTGTCTGAAGACAGCAACATTGTACTTACATATAATAAATAAATAAATAAATAAATACATAAATAAATAAATAAATAAAAAATCTTTGGGCCACAGCAAGCAGGAACTGGAGTGAATGGGAGCTGGAGCAAGAGGGAGAAGGGAAGGGGAAAAATAAAAAAAATAAAAACTCTCAGTCCTTGGGATGCAAAGGCAGGTGCCAGGCTACACAGTGAGGCCCTGTTTCAAAAACAAAAAAACAATACAAAACAAAACAAACACAAAAGAAAAGGAAAGCAACAACAACAAAACCCCACAAGGCTCTGAGGAAATGGTTGAGCTGTACAGGGCTTGCTCTCCAAGGATGAAGACCTGACTTTAGGTTCCTAAAACTCAGATTAAAACCTGGGTGCATGTGTGGTCGTTTCTGCCAGTAATCCCAGAACTTGGAAGACTGAGGTGAAAGTATCCTCAAGGTTCACTGAAAAACCCTTGTTTGGAAAAATATGGTGTAGGTAGAATGATCTAAGGAGACACCTGAGGTTGACCTCTGACCCCTACAAGCACAGGTGCACATGTATATGCATATCCACACGTGCTACCTTCACAGATGTGTACACGAGCAAGCACGTATTGATGTAGTGTTTGACGATCCTTCCATTCAGATCCTCTTGTCTCTCTGCATCTACAGCACCTGAAAACCCCAGGGCCATTGCACAAGCCCTTGACTCCCCGGAGGTGGGGTGGGGGGATTTTCTCCCAGCTTGTCTTGACTGGCATCCCTCTCTTCAGATGTCAGCTTCAAGTGATTTCCTCCACAGATGCTTCTGTCCCCACCCCATTCCCTCAACCCTTAAGACAGGACACACACACCCACTCTATGAGGAAACAGATATTGTTGAGTTTGTGTACTGGAAATCCCTCGTTACAGGTGGCATGTAGATTCTTCCAGTGAACTAATATTTATTAGTCAGTAGGTATGCCAGTAGGTATGGGGGAGGCAGGGTGATAAGCAACGACAAGCAAGACAATAAATAAGAATATTAGGGAGGGGTATGTGCATGTGACAGAAGGGACTGGAGAAAGGGAACATAGGAACTGAAGGGTGTTTGCAAATTGTGGTCAGGGTAGGAAGCAGAGACTCAGCAAGGAGAAAGGGTGACAGCTGGGGGCAGGGTTGGGGCAAGGCTTTTAGTCAGGAGTACATTTGCATAATGCAAGGACCATGGGCCTGGTGCTAAGGATTGAACCCAGGGCCTCATGTATGCTGGGCAAGTGCTCTTCTAAGAGCCACAGCCTTAGGCCACTACTTAAAAGTATTTTTTGAAAATGCATTTATTTATTTATTTAGCGTGTGTGTGTGTGTGTGTGTGTGTGTGTGTGTGTGTGTGTGTGTGCGCGCGCGCATGCGCGCGCATGCATGCACATTCCCCGAGGGAGCTCAGGAACTCAGTTCTTCAGGCTTAGCAACAAGTGCCTTTACCTGCTGAGCCATCTTGTCAGGTCCACTCTTTTATTTTGTTTTATTTTATTTTATTTATTTTTTAAAGACAGGATCTCACGTGTCCCAGGCTAAGCTCCAATCCTGATCCCCCTACCTCCCCCTTGTGAGTAATGATATTAAAGACCTGCCTCCCCATGCTTGGCTCTTTGTTTTAGCTGTGTATGTGTGTATGCATGTTTGTATGTACGTGTGTGTGTGTGTGTGTGTGTGTGGTGTGTTAGATCAAAGGTTGACCTTGAGTGCCTTTCTCTAGTGCTTGCCACTTTATTTTTACTTTTTTACAGATATTGTCAAACCCATTGCGCAGATCAGCAGCCACAGTCTGGGTCTGAATGGACATGGGAAGCGAAGGGTAGAGGACTCTGTACTGCACATATTTATAAGGCCCAGACAGGGTTAGCTCCTCATGACGATGGTTGAGCAGGGTTGTTAGTGAATGACTCTCTTAGACATACAGCCACCTACTGGTATGTGTATGGAATATGTCTGCCCTGATCCTATATGAAGTTTTCTAACGTCTTTCTAGAAGCCTTGTTATGTTCTTCTAGGAGTCATTTCTTTATTGATTTCTGCTGGAATTCAGCGCTGGGTGGAAGGACTCGGGCCAGGGAACACAGGCTGCCTGCATTGTGGACACGTGGCTGTGGCCTGGAGGCTGGTGCAGCCAAGCTGCTGGGCGGGAGCTCACTGGGAAGGGAACTTGTTGGGCGCCCACTAGCCCCTAGAGAGAGCCAGGGTTGGGAGAATCCAGTTAGGCATTAGTAGCGGAGGCTGTAAAGAAAAGCAGAATCAAAAGTAAAGAATTAAAGTGAATTCCCCACGGGAGTCAAAAAGTAGTAAAAAGAGTAAAGAAAGACAAGGTCTGCTTGGTTGAATCTGGCATTTAGAGGCATATTGGGGCTCCCATGTTGAGATGAGAGACTCGAAGCTATAGAGCTGTTTGAGATGTTCATGTCCCGGGGAATCTGGGGGCATTTCCAGGCTTTAAAATTGTTATTTCGGGGCAATTTGGAGTGTCCGGATCAGGCGGAGACCTAGAGTGTGTTCCAGACCTTTAAATTGGAACCTCGGTGTTATTTGTGTTTGTTGTGGTCAGGAGGGGATCTGGGGGTCGTCTCTAGGCTTTTAAATTGGAACCTTGGGGCTATTTGGGGGGCGTTCGAGTCAGGCGCGGATCTGGGGCCCCCTAGGCTTTTAAATTGAAACCTTGGGGCTATTTGGGGGCGTTCGAGTCAGGGGCGGATCTGGGCAGCTCCCGACGTCTGACAAGGGAGTCTCAGAGTTGTTTGGGTGTTTATGTCAGATTGGTATCTGAGAACACTTACAAGCTTTTAAATTGTAACCTTTCTAAATCGGCAGTTGGGGATGTCGGGATCGGAAGAATTTGGGGTGCGCGCCGGACCTCTGATGTTGCGGGCTCCACAAGACCAGTCGCAGAGGCGACCGGGCAAGGGGGCAAAGGGGCGAGGAGGCGAGGAGGCGTGGCATTGCCAGCTCTGGCCACGCCTCCCTGAGCTCTGCTGGCTTCTCCCCCCTCCCCCCTCAGCGGGCCTCACTTGAGTGCACAGTCCCTTCCCTGCCTTAATCCGCGCCACCTTTTCCCTTGGTCCGCGCGGGCCCAGCTGACGGGCCGCGTTGTTTACGGGCCGGAGTCGAGCCCTAGCTCCCGCCGCCGCCACCAGCCCAGGTGCCCTCCCGTGCGCGCGTCCCTCTGTCTCAGACACCACACAACGCGACCCACCCAGAGCTGCACGGAGAGGAAAAGCAGGAGACCCGGCCAGGGGACGCACCGCAGTGAGCTCTGGACCCTGCGATTGCGGGCACGGGACCGGGCCTGGGTGACCCGTGGCTGTAGTCTGCGGGCCACGCCACCGTGTTGCTTGCAGCCGAGGCCTCTGTGCTCTTCCCGGGACTGTCCCCAGGGCCCTCTAGGCTGGAGAGCTGCGGCCCGTGAGCCACCGGCGTGGAAGAGAAGGACGTGCAGCCCCTAGCGCCTCTCCAGCGACCTTCTCACGGAGTATGTCCCCAGTGGGCCGGCGTGGCGTGCTCTGATCGCCGGGGGTCCCAGCGCTCCTATTGCTATGGGCTCCGGGAGAGGATGTGAGACGACGGCTGTGCCGTTGCTGGTGGCGGTGGCCGCGTTGCTGGTGGTCACAGCTGGCCACCTGTACCCTGGAGAGGGTAAGTCTGAGACAAGGGGCGAGCACAGTGTCACTCCTCCCACCGCCCCAGCCAACCTAGAACCCTCACTCTAAGGAGTGAGGGTCGGGGACATAGAGAATTCTCCCTTTGGGCTGAGTAGTGGGGATACCCTTCCCATCGCTCCATAGAACTTAGAGCCCCCACCAACTCCCTCACAAAGGACTCAGGGTTACAGACACCCTTTTCACCACTCCAGCAATATAGTCCTTTCACTAAGGACTTGTGGACATTTCCCTTTCTTCCTCGGCCAACCAAGAGCCCCCCTCTAAGGACTGAGGGTTGAGGACTCCCCCAGTGTCTTTGTGTCTATGAGTCCCCCCTAATGAGTCATTACCTTTCTCCTGGGGAAGGGGGAAGAGTGGGCTTGGTGGCCCTGGCCCTGCGTGAAGCCCCGACTGACCTTGGCCTTTGTCCGCTGGGCTTGTGGCTCTGTACCCCGCGAGTACCCATCTCCGGGTCTGAGGAACCTTGTCCCAGTGCCCGCCCAGCCTTCGGGTGTCTGTCCCCAGTGCAATTCTCAACCGTTGTCTGTTCTTTTCTCTAAATCCAAATCTGCCCTCCGAGACTCTTCAGGGTTGCCTTAAGGAAATAAGGTTACTGGGTTGCAACAGGTTCAGACACCTGAGCAGTTTAAACCCAAAGCCAGGGGTAACCTCATCAATAGAGGACACTTCTTGGAGAAGTGACCACTTGTGTATAAGTTCATGGCTGCTATGTTTATAATTCTCTACTTCCAGATGTCTAGAGGCAAAGTCTACATACCTTTGGCCCCACAGCAATCATAGTAACAGTACAGGTAGCTTTCAGGATGGTTGTAATTAGAACGATTATGAGTCTTCAGGCTGGTTAGCTCTAGAACCTCCCAGAGTTCCCTGGAGGCCAAAATTGTTGCATACCCATTTCGGAGAGGGCTAAACTGAGCTTCAGTTAGCATGCTTAACCTCATTTGTTTAGAGGCCGGTCTGGTCTTACACTTCTGGGCTTGGTTACGGCCAAGGCTGGAAGATAGTGAGTTATTTGAGGCAAGCCCAGCTATTGAGTGAGTTTGAGGCCAGCTTGGGCTATGTTAGACACTGTTTCAGAAAACATGCAATGACAAATGTCTTTTGAGTTGCTGGTTCAGCTTTCTCTGAAAATGGAAATTAGCTACAAGGAGGGTCAAAGAGAGAAGGAACTGGTGCTTGCTCCCTTGTGAATGAGGGAGGTGTGTGTGTGTGTTGGAGGGGAGGATCAGGATTCTGGGAAAGGTTGAGTTGAGCTTGTGAACTGGATCTGCTAGTCTAGTACTGTTTTTGAAGCCCTCAGGATCTGATATACAGAAGGTGCTCTATGATGAATGGCCATTGGTTTGTGTGTGCGTGCGTGCGTGTGTGGGTTTGCAGAGGCCCTAGGTTGACATTGGGTGTTTGTCTCTGTCACTCTCAACCTTGTGTTTTGGGACAGGGTCTCTCAATGAACCTAGAGTTTGCTGATTTGGCTGCACTGAGAGCCTGTCTTCCCTCCCCCTTCACCTTATCACTACGGTTATAAATGTATGCTGAAGTTCTGGCTTTTTTGTGGGTGTGGAGGGATTGGAACTCAGGTTCTCATGCTTGGGCAGCAAGTGTTTTTACTTCCTGAGCCATCTTGCCAGCCCAAGGTTTGGGTTTGTATTAAGAAAATCTAAGAACTGTCAACATCTACACTGCTGTCTGAGGCTCTTTGGGATTGCCTTAAGGAAGTAGGGTTATGTTGTATGTGTGCCTGTGCACTTGGGCACATAGTGTCATACCTTGAGTTCTGTTTTTGCATTTTTTTTTTGAAAATTAATTGTTCATCTGTGCCTGGACTTCCTGAGTCCAGGAAACAGACCTTCTGTGGCTTTGTATATATGCAGTGTTCACAAGGACAAGGCTTGGGTATTTGTTCCTCACTCATGTTAGAACCTGAGCAGTGCTGGGCACATAGTAGGTGCATATAAATATTTGTCCCCTAATGGCACACAGGGAGCCAATGGCACATTGGGGTTTGTGCAGTAAATATACTGGGCGTGTGGCCAGAAAGTAGCATTCCCTGTGCACACACGAAGTCCCTGGGTTTCATTCCTAGACTCACATAAACCGTGTGTGATGTTGTACGCCGGTCTGCACAGTACTCTGAAGGTATGGGCAGGCTTATCAGGAGTTCAAGGTCATCCTGGGCTACGTAGTAAGTTTGAGGCCATCCTGGGCTACAGGAGACCCCTCCTCAAACAACAAGAACAACAAGTCTTTATTTTCTACAAAATCCCCATACTTTGGAAATATGATCTCGTGAGTCCTTCCCACACCTTTTCAAAGCCTCTCTGGCTTTTGCATAGGAAGAAAAGACAGGACCATAAAGGTAGCTGGCTGGCCACTTGGCTAGGACAGCAGTTCCCTGCTGCCTACTGGGTTTCTTTGCTTCCTTATTTTAAAATTTAATTAATTAATTAATTAGTTAATTAATCTAGCCCTGGCCTATGTAGATCAGATTGTCCTCTAACTCACAGAGACTTGCCTGCTTCTGCCCCACAAGTGCTGGGATTAAAGTCACACAGCATTATGCCCAGCTTTATTTATTATAATTGAGTGTATGTGGGGGTCAGAGGACAGCTTTCAAGGAGTCAGTTCTTTTCTGCTATAGGTTCAGGAGATTGGACTCAGGTCATGCGGCTTGGCAGCAAGCGCTGTCACGCTGTTACCCATCCCCCTTGTACTGGCTTTCTTAACAAACACATGCTCTTTTGGATCAGAACCTCTCCGCCCCTGCTTTGGGGTAATCGTTAACAAAATCCTATCAAATAAATGAATCGCGATGCCTCTCTGAGGCTTGGTGTAGGGCAAGGAACTTTCTAGAATACGAACCTGTAACGTCCACCAACAGGCTACATTTGCTTGGGAGGGAGATGGTGGTGGTGGTGAGGATGTATGTGACGCTTAAGAAAGGAATGGGTCTTTTTTTTTTTTTTTGAGAGATGTCTCCCTAAGGGTGGGGAACACAGTTCATTTTTCGGTGGAGCCTTGGTAGCTGGGCTGGGCTAAGTGGATAACTCCTCTGTTCCTCTCTTGATCAGCCTGGCTCTGGACTGAGATAACCCTCTGAGCATTGTGAAGTGAGAGGACGAGAGAGAGTGCAGTGTTGGAAATTGGAACCTTCCAAGTGTTAGTTAGGGGTATCAGTCAGTTTGACTTTTGGAGGTATGAGCGGTCGCCTTCCATGGGTCTTGTGTGTGTGTTGAGTGTAGTGGATGTATGTGCTCATGTGGGTTGTGTGCACGTGTGTGAGGTCAGAGGCCAATACCAGATGCCTTCCTAAATTGCTTTCCACCTTTTTATTTTATTACTTTTTAGTTTTAAATTAATTTTAAAATTATTTAATTTTGCATAGGTGTGCATGTCTTGTGCACACGTGTTTATGTGTGTGCTCATATGTGTCAGGGCGCATATGCAGAGGTCAGAGGGCAACCTTGAGAGAGTCAATTCTCTTCATCCATCTTTAAATGTGTCCCTGAGGCTTGTGTGGCAAGCGCTTTCAGCCACTGAGCCATCTTGCCAGACCCCAAGTGTGTTGTCTCGTTCTGGGTTGTAGCGGCTGTTGCAGCTCTGCTAAGGTGTTTAGTTGGCACCTTTGGTCTCTGTTAGCTTGATGCCAGTAGCATCTGGATGTGTTTAAAAGTTGCAATAGTGAAAAATAGCTTCAATCATGACAGATTGTCTGTCTCAGACTCTTACCTTCAGAGGCCTTGCTTTTTCCTCCTCTCCTTGTTCTAGAATCTTCCATCATTCTGCAGCTCTTCTCTCTTTAAACACCTAATACACCCTAAACTCCATTGATCACCTCTGACCTCTGATTCTCCTGTGCTCCTTCAGGGACTTACTCTCATACTCTTGCTGTCTTGTCTGCTGGTTGCTATAAGATACCTAGCTTATGTCTGGACACAACCCCTCGCCTCTCAGTCCTGTCTCCTGCCAGTCTGGCCTCAGGGACTTCCTTGGGTTTGAAACTCCTGTGTCCTTCCCCACAGAAAGCATTTTCACCTGTAGCTAGCTTTCCTGGTTTCTGTACTATCCTCCAGCAGGGGTACCCTTGTTCTCGTCCTGTGTGTTCTGTGTAGGCTGCCATTTCCTGATCCACTGTGTCGGTTTAATGTAGTTCAAATCTTTTCTACAAAGAGGTCAGTAAAAAATGATGCCTGTGCTAAATTCACAGTTTTTGTAACATTGGATTGGCACAGGGCCACACACCTTTGCATACTCCTGTCTGACTACTTTCATGCCCTGATCCTAGGGAGTTAAGTAACAACAACAACTACAACAACAATAACAACGTATACTTCAGCCTTTTTACCCAGAGTTTTCTGGATTATGGCTTTTTTTTTTTTTTTTTTTTTTTTTTTTTTTTTTTTTTTTTTTTTTTTTTTTTTTTTTTTTTTGTGAGGTGCTTGGCATCAGACCTAGGACCTTAAACATGGCAGACGAGTGCTGAGCCAGAGTGCCCTTCTTCCTCCGTCTCCTTCTTTCTCCCCTCATCTTCCCCTTTTTCTCCCCCTCTTTTTTCTTCTCTTCCTTCCTTTTTACTTCTAACTCTCTTTTCACTTCCCCTTCCCATCTGCTCCTTCTTCCTCCTTTCCCCCTCTTCCTCTGACATTCTTTATTTTCTTCTTTTTCATCTTGGAGACAGGCACATACATAGCCTAGGTTAGCCTCAAATTTCTTATGTAGCTGAGAAGAATGTAGAACTCTCAGGCCTCCTGCTCCTGTGTGCTGGGATGACAGGGCTGAACCCAGTATACATCTGATATAGGCAGAGCTGAGCACAGAACCCAGGGCTTTGCTTTGCCAGACAAGCTCTCTAACAACGGAGCCACATTTGCAGCTTCCTATGTAATAAACATAACTAGCTTTTATCTGCCCTTCATCTGTCTACTCATAACTTGCTACAACAAGAACTCAAAGTCCTGTCCCGTAGTCATTTAAAAAAAAACGATTGCTTTGGAGACTGGGAATGTGTCTCAGTTGGTAAGGTGCGTGCCTAATGTGCACAAAGCCTTGGATTCTATCCACAGTGCTCTTAAATGAGGTGTGGGGGTGCCCTCTGCTAACACAACACTTGGTAGGCGTAGACAGAAAGATCAGGAGTTGACGCTCATCCTCAGCTATAAGTCAAGGCCAACCTGGGCTATATGAGGGAGGACCTGTCACAAAACAAAGGGTCTGGAGACATAACTCCAGTCCCAGTTTAGGAACTGGTTGCTCTTCTAGAGGCCTTCAGTTTAGTTCCCAGCACCCAAGTCAGGAGGCTCCCAACTGTAACTCCAGCTCCAGAAGTCTCTGAAGGAATGCATTCACACCCAGATATACACAGACACACACACAGACACACACAGAGACACACACACAGACACACACACACACAGACACACACACAGACACACAGACACACACACAGACACACAGATACACACACACACACACACACACAAAACTACCGGGTGTCGCACCGCATGCCTTTAACTCAGGAGGCAGAGGCAGATCTCTGTGAGTTTAAGGAGTTCCAAGTCAGCCAGAGCTTATATAGTGAGACCTTGTCTAACCGAACAAACCAACAAACAAGCAAACAACCTAAATCCAAAACACCCAGCTCTCCCAAACAATAAACAAACAAACAAAAAAAAATACCCCAAGAAAACGAAACTTAAAAATAAATAAATACTATTTTAAGAAAATTACCATTGCCTGTTGAAGATTTTATGTGTGTTGAAGTGCTGTCCCCTTCTGAGGGTCACTTCTTCTGGGTGGAGCCCACTCATACACAGCTGTACACTTCCCCAAACATCTGCCTTTTCCCTCTTAATCCTTTGATTCCCAGAGTCCCCAGATTCCATCCTGGCTAAGGGTAGAAGGAAAATGACTTTTTTTTTCTTTACAAGATGTTTCTCCACTTCCCTTTTGCCTAGTTAGTTCATGCCAACTGCAAAACCTGCTTTCTGTATGTATTTACCTATTTTGGTTTTTATTTTCTATATCTATCTATCTATCTATCTATCTATCTATCTATCTATCTATCTAATCTATCTATTTTTTTAAAACTGTTTCTCTGTGTAGTCCTGGATCTCCTGCAACTCACTTTGTTGACCAGAGAGCTCAAACTCAGAGATCGGTCTGCCTCTGCCTCCGCAGTGCTGGAATTAAAGCCACCATTCTTGGCTTACTCTTTTATTTTTTCAGATCTTGTTTTTAATGATGTGTCTGTGTCTGTGTGGGTTTGCACATGTGAGTGCAGTGTCTGTGGAGACCCAATGAGTGCGTCAGATCCCCCTGAAGCTGGAACTCCAAGGCCTTGTGAGCTGCCCACCATGGCTGCTGGAACTGAACCCTGGTTGTCTGCAAGAACAATGTGAACTCTTAACCACTGAACCATCTAATCCCGTTTTTATTTTAAGCCATCTGTATAGAGGTGTATGTTCTAACACTGAGATGCAGAACAGTTTCATCAGTGGCTACACTCTCTCATATCACCTCTTTACCATTTTTAAATTTTTAATTAATTCATTAATTAAAACATTTCTTAAGGCAGGATTTTACTGTGTAGCTGAGGTTGGCCTGGAACTGCTGGTGTGTAGCCCAGGTTGGCCTGGATCTTGTGGTAATCGTCCCGCCTCTGCCTCCTCCAGAGTTTCAGGCTTACACATCTGTGCTACCAACCCAGCCCCCATCTCTCTGATGGAGTAACTCCGTCCCTATAATCTCTTTTTCCAGAGTGAAAGAAAAAGTCCTGTAATTAGATGAATAAATTCTTAAGACTGAAAATTTTGGTCCTCTTATCCCCCAGGCTCTGGTATTTATAAAGTTGCTTAGTTGCTAAAATTTATTTGGAACCCCTAGATTAAGTCCTGTGATACACTTATGGTTATTTGAGGACACTCAGGAAAAAAAAATGGAGCTTTGAATTTGAAGGCCAGCAAGGTAACACTGCACGTTCTTCAACACAGGGCTGGACCGTTCATGCCGTGCTCATGTCTGGGGATCATTGCATGCGAATTTTTTGTTATTTTATTTTATTTTATTTTTTTCCCTTTAAGGCGGTAACTCATGTAGTTGAGGCTGATCTCAAATTCACTGTGCAGCTTTGGATGGTCTTGATCCTTGATCCTCCTCCCTCCACCTTCTGAGTGTTAGGATTACACACACACACACACACACACACACACACACACACACACACACACACACCTGGTTTATGTTGGGTATGGTACCCAGGACTTGCGGTAGGCAAGTTCTTTATCCCCCAAGGTGCAGCTAGAGCCCACAACTGCCTATTTTGTGTGTGGCATATTAGGCTTCCTGTTTGCTCATTTTTGTATCTTTTGTTGGTGATCTGGCTGCTTAAAATGACCCCTGTGCATGTTTTGAAGGCCCTGTCTTTTGTCCCTGAGGCACACAGGCTGTACCTCACTTGGAAAGTCTGTGTACTCAGAGATACTCGGTCCTTTGTGTTCACTGCTGCACTATGTAGAGCAGCCGAGCTCTGGAAGCAGCCGAGGTGTTCACTGGCAGATGATGGACGAACAAAACATGGTCTATAAAATGGAATTTTATGCAGCCATGAAGAAAAATGTAATCATGGCACTTTTAGGAAAACAGATATTACTAGAAATCATTATGTTAAGGGAAATAACCCAGACTCAGAAAGACAAAACCCACCTTCATCACGTTCTCTCTCATGTATGGAACATAGGTTACAAAGTATCTGTGGTATGTGTCTGGTATGTGTAAACCCACCTTCGACACGTTGTCTCTCATGTATGGGACATAGGTTAAAAAGTATCTGTGGTATGTGTCTGGTATGTGTGTGTGTGTGTCTGTGTGTGTGTGTCTGTGTCTGTGTGTGTGTCTGTTGTGTGTGTCTGTTTGGTGTGTATGTATGTGAGTGGGTGTATGGTGTGGTATGTGTGTCTGTGTGTGGTATGTGTATTTATATAGGGGATTGTGAGAGGGGAGGAAGAGACCTTAAAGGAGGTGGGAAATCAGCAGATGGAATGCAGGTGATAACAAAGGCAGAGGTGAGCTGGGGCTGTGCTCAGTGGGTAGACTGCTTGCTTAGTACGTGTAAAAGTTTCCATCTCCAGCACCACATAAACAAGACCCACAGCTGCTGTCCCATCACTCAGGAGGAGGAGGCAGGATGATGAGAAGGCTCTGTTGTTCTTGGCTATATGGTGAGTTTTAGGCCAGTTTGAGTTATGGGAGACCTTATCTCGAAAGTTAATAAAAACATGATTGTGAGCAGACACTCCTGAGGAACCCAGCCCATTATCAGGTAATTTAGGGTGTTCCCTGGGACAGAACTAATATAAACAATTGGTTATAGATGGTCCTCATGGTTGGGGTGTGACAGTTTTGAGTTTCAATTTCTCATCTAGAGTTCTTTGGAATGCAAACAATTGTTGTTGCTAATATTTTCATCTTTGGTTATACCTTCTGGGAAGTTCTCAGTGACCTGGGACACCCCTGGCTTGAGTTCTAGTGAACAGGTTGGAACTAGCCAGGGAGTACTTCACTCTCTTTGGAGTTTAACAAACTAAATTAAAACTTTAAATAAAAACCCACTTATTGATTTTGTGTGTATGGGTGTTTGTGGAGGTCAGAAGGCAGCCTGCAGCCACTGCCTCTTTCCTTCCACCACGGTGGATAGCATCCATACTCCCTGAGCTATCTTGCTGCCGGCCCACAGTTTTGACAGTTCAGAAACCTGTTTTGTTTTTTACAGGAGAACTTTTTCTGGTCTGCCTGCTGAAGGGCTGTTTCTTTGCAGCTCAAAGAAGGCTTGTGGCAGAAGATTTTTTTCTTTTTTGCCTTTGTGGGAGTGTGGAAAGGGCAGGTACCTTTTGTGAGCTGTGTGGGTCAAGAGTAGAGACCCATGACACTGAGACAGGGACATACAACTACAACAGTGTGTCTGTCTGTCTGTCTGTGTCTACATTGTGGAATCCTGTTTTGTTGAGCCCATCTTCCCTGGTTGATTCAGATCCTCAGATCTTAATTTGAGGGTCTGTCTAGGCTTTTGATATTCCAAACTTGTATCCGTGGAAGGTGAAGCATCTGCCTTCTTCCTCTGAGGATAGGGAATGCTTTAGGTTTTGTGAATGTGCATGGTGTATTTGTGTGTGTATGTTTGCATGTGTATGGGCATGCGTGTGTGTCAGGAGGGTCAGGCATGTGTGTGTAAATGTCTGTGGCGGCCAGAGTTTGATATCTGTTGTCTTCCTCAATTATTTTCTGACATACATACATACATACATACATACATACATACATACATACATACACAGTCTGTCATTTGACTCTAGAACTGGCCAGTTTGGGTGGTTTAGCTAGCCAGCTTGCTGTGGGTCACTTCTATGTCTGCCTTGGAGCTCTGAGATTGCAGGTGGCTGTTTAAGTAGGTGCTGGGGATCTGAACCCTGGTCTTCACACTTGCAGGGAAAGCACTTTACTGGTTGTAACTTGACACAGCCGAGAGAAGAAGTTCTGAGGGACATTGTTGGAGCCACAGGCTGGCTTCAGATTCCATGTCTCTCCTTTGATTTGAGAGGTCCCCTGGGTACACCGAGAAGTTTGTAGAAGAATAGTGGTCTCGATGGGGAAAGCCTGTCACTGCTCTCTCACCTTAATCTTACACTTTGTCTTTTTTTATTTTTCTCTGTTGATCATAAAAGAGGAGACCCTTGTTTTGTGTCGGTCACTTGTCTTATTGCTTGACAAATCATTTGATGAAAGTGACTTAAGGGAGGGTGGGAGTGTTTATTTTGTCTTGAGGCAACATGGCAGTTGTTCTACTTCATCCACAGTCCGGATGTAGAGACGGGGATCCTGGTGCTCAGCCTGATTCTCCTCAGGATCCAACCCACGCCATGATGCCTCAGGAAAAACACTCCCTCCCATCTTCCCTTAAGTTGTTTTCATCTTGCTGCTGCCCATATTTAGGGTTGGTCTTCCTACCTCAATTAACCCAACCTAGAAACGACTTCACAGATGTGTCTAGAAATTTCTTTCTGTGGTGATTCTAAATCCTGTCCATCTATCAGTGAAAATCAACCATTGCTGGGTCGGAAGATAGCTCACTGCTCGGAAGTAAAGTGTGACAACCAGATATCAGATCCCTAAAAGGTTCAGAAATTCAGGGTGCCCTTTGGTAATTCCAGTCTGGGGAAGTGGAGACAGGGTAGCCATATTATCTGGTTCTGGGTCTGATTGAGAGACTCTGCTTCAATGAGTAAGATGGAAAAGAGATCAAGTATGATTCCTGACATCAACCTCCAGCCTCCTCATGTACACATAACCCCTCACCCGTAAACGTGCATCCACATACACATGTATACCCTCATGTACACATAACCCCTCACCCATAAACATGCATCCACGTACACATGTATACCCTCATGTACACATAACCCCTCACCCGTAAACATGCATCCACATACACATGTATACCATATACAAATACGCACGAGAATGGAAAAACAGAGATTAACCATTATACTTGGCATTTAGGTAATACAATTTTCTTTCCTGGGCTCATGATTCATGAGTTTCTCAAAAGAGGAAACAGGTAAAGAGAGGCCAGGACTTGCTTATAGCCACACAGCTGGGAAAAGGCAGAGCTGGGATTGGTTTCTTTGGGCTTTGTTTGCAAAGTGACGTGGTCACATGCTGAACTCACATAGTTTAGAGCCCAAATCCACAAATACAGAGAGTTTTGGTTGCAAGCTTTCCCAGGTTGGGGAGATGGCTGTGGGTAAGATAATTTACTATGCAATCCTGAGGACCAGAGTTTAGATCTTCAACATCCATGTAAAACAAAACAAAAGGAAAAAACCCTGCATCCTCAGCACTGGAAGATGGAGGCTGGAGGATTGATTGGTTTCCCAGGATACTCTGAGTATCTGTAAGCCGCACATCTTTTTATTTACTACACACACACACACACACACACACACACACACACACACACACACACACACACGATGCTGGAACACATAGCCTGCTCATCTCACTGATAACGTCTTAGAGATTTTTCTGTGTCATTGAGGTGAGCTTCCTGGCATCTTTTTATACTATTCTATCACATCTGGGTCTCATAGAGAGATCTCTTTTTGGCGTGTCTTGCCCCTCACCACATGTCCTGAAAAGTGTGGGGGACCATCTATAAGTGGTTGAACACAACCTCAAATTTCTCTCTCATAACCCATGAAACATGTAGTTTGAAAGGCAAATTAGGTACACAGGTAGAGGTCAGAGGACAACTTGGACTTGGTTCTCTCCTTCCATGGTCCTGGGTGTTGAACTTAGGTTGTCAGGCATGATGACCCATTGAGCTATCTTGTTGTCTCAGGAGAAAGCAGTTTCAATAATGGAAAGAATTCAGAAAGGAACAACCAGGGTGCTTGAATAGGGGACCAGGGATGGTTTTAAAGGCATCTGTGATTAAGGAACAGGCATTGCTGATGGTTGAAAACAGAGACACTCAGATTCTGACCATAAGAAGCCATTTTCAGAATCTGCTGGATGTTGTCTTCCTTGGTCTTCTCAGCACTTCTCCTTTACTGTTGTCACAGTGGAGAGAAAGCCACAGAAGAAGAAATTTCCAAGATGGCTCTTGTGCCAGTTTTCCCTCCTTTGAGAATTCTTGGGCTCCTAGAAACCAGGGATCTTTTCCAATGAGACGATCTGTTTAGAGGGCTGGGTTGATGTTGGATGGATGCTTGCTGTGAAACCAGGAGAGCCTCAATTCGGTATCTATGCGAGGGAGAGTAGGGTGTGGGAGAGCATGATGGGTCCTAGGAGCTCCCTGGCCAGAAGCTGAGATGAAGCTAGTGAGCCTCAGGTTAACCAGAGACCCTGTCTCAAGGCAATCAGGTGCAGAGTGATGGAGGAAGGCACCTGACATCCGGCTCACACATTTTCTTGTTAAGCTCAGTCTACCACGGCAGCCCCTATCCACATTCTGGGGTTCTTGAAACTATTCTGGGGTTCTTGAAACTGGCCAGGGGCAGAGTTTTTAGATCATATTTTAGATTACTTTTGTGTGGATGCGTATGGGCCCACGTAGAAGCCAGAGGACAGCTTGGAGGGGTCAGTTCTTTTTTCACCATATGGGTTCTGGAAACGGAACTCTGGTCATCAGACATGGCAGCAATTGCCTTTACCCACTGAGCCACCTTTTTGGCTCTTAAATAAAAAGACTCACTTAAAAAAAAATGAAATTGGGGCTGGATAGATGGCTCAGCAGTTAAGAGCACTGACTGTTCTTCCAGAGGTCCTGAGTTCAATTCCCAGCAACCACATGGTGGCTCACAACCATCTGTAATGGGATCTGATGCCCTCTTCTGGTGTGTCTGAAGACAGCTACAGTGTACTCACATTGATACATACAGAAATAAATAAATAAATAAATAAATAAATAAATATTTTTTTAAAAAATGAAATTATATGTGTCAAATTCAAAGGAAACTCCATCTCCCCAAATTCTGGTGGTTGGACAAAAGCCAGCATTCATCAGGAACTTCAGAAGTGCCCCACCCCAAAGGAGACATTCCCCTTATCACTGGCAGAAGGTACAGATGGCTATCTGTGGTGCCTATCAGCATATCAGAAGTGCATGGTGGCCTCCAGGCTCCCACAGTACCAATAGTACCTTGTTCTTCTCATCTCCTTCCCCACCCTAAGTTTCTTCCGTTCATGAGCTTTCCTCCTCCAGCTACCCCTTATAACCCATGCCCTGAGCGTGTCTTGGTCTTCTCTTTTGCCCACACTCTTTGTTTCCCTCTCACACTCTTCCGTGTGTCCGCCCCCCCCCCGCCCCTTGCTTCTACTTCTCTCAGGGCCAGGTCCAATGTGTTGGCCATGTTCAGTCTACTGCTTTCTCTCCCTGCTCTGGATTCTTCCAGATACTTCTGGCTGTTCTCTCTCTCTCCTCTACCATAGCAACCTTCCTCTTAAACATGCCATGCCTATACAATGTGTTTGTGGGTATGTGACTGAGTGCGGGTGCCCTTGGAGGCCAGAGGTGTTAGGTTTCCCCTTGCAGCTGAGTTGTGAGCCAATGCTGGGTCCTCCGGAAGACCAGTACAAGTTCTTAACCGCCAAGCCGTCTCTTCAGGCTTTCTTTCTTCTTTCAATGTGTGGGCAGTCTATGTATGTGTGAGTCTTGGAGGACATGTGGGTGTGTGTAGAGGCCAGAGGTTGACATCAGGACATCCCCTTTAAAGCCAGTTTCCATCTTACTTGTTGGGATGAGGTTAAAGCTGTGTTTGATTAAGTTTGACAGCCCAGTGAACCCTGTGACCTGCCTGTCTCTGTCTTCCCAGTGCTGGGGCCACAGGAATGTGCTGCCATGCCTGGCTCTTATGTTTACACGGAGTAGTTATGCCTATGCTGTGAGCATGTTACCCACTGAGCCATTTCACTAGTCCTTAGGTATGTGTTTATTTGCTTAGTTATTTTTGACACTGGGTCTCATGTGGCTCAGTCTTGTCTGGATCTCTGTGTGGCAGGAACCCCTGAGCACTTGTAGCCCTGTCCCTCCTGCCCCCACCTCCTGAGTGCTGGGATGAGCTGCATGTACCACTATACCCAGCTGGTGTGGTGCTGAGGATGCCATGCAAGACATCTCTGTATGCTAGGATCAGGAGTTTAAGGTCATCCTTGAGTTTGTAGAACATTTGAAGCCAGCCTGGGTTTCATGAGACTATCTCAGTAGTATCATCATTGACAACAGAAACAAAATTAAGAAAGAAGGAAAGGAAGGAAGGAAGGAAGGAAGGAAGGAAGGAAGGAAGGAAGAAAACTTCATTGGGGTGTGACAGTGTAACTGTCATCCTAGCTCTGAGGTTGAGCTAGGAGGTTTTTAAGTTCAAGGCTAGCCTGGATTATAGAATAAGACCTAGTTTCAAAGGATTGAAACACAAAGGAAAACAACAACAAGAAAACCAGGGGGTAGAGAAGTGGGCATGAGCAAGTGGTGGGCCAACGGCTGGGAGAATTTTTGCTGCTGAGAGGACCTTCCGGAACGCTTGCTGCTTTATGCACCTCCTTTTAAATCAGATACTTCTTACTTAGATTTGATTTATTTTTTGTTTTATGTGTGTGAGTATTTTTGCCTGCATGTATGTCTGTATATCAAGTGTGCGCCTCGTGCCTGTGGAGGTTAGAAGAAGACGTTAGATCTTCTGGAGTTACAAATGTTTGTGAAGTGCCATGTGGGTGCTGGGATTCAAACTAGGTCCTCTCTGCAAGAGCAGCCAGTGCTCCTCCTAACTGCTGAGCCATCTCTGCAGGCCCCTTATTTAAACCTTGAAGTATCCCTCATTCCCACCCACAGGCATGGGGCTGAAGCAAAGCGGCTAGAATTCCTACGAGAATTTCTGGTGCCAATTCCATCTTCTGTTTTTTTTTTTTTTTTTTTTTTGTTTTTTTTTTTCTCCCTGTTCCAGCAGTAAATTGTTCTATTGTTTTCAACTAGCAGGACACATCAGGCTTCAATGAGTTAAGAGTTAGATTCATTGGGAGATTAGAAAAGCAAAGTGCTTCTTTATTGCCCCTGCAATTAGATCCTTTTAATCTTTATTTATAGTAACTTAAGTGAGCCGGTGGTTTACATGCTATATGATTCTTCCAGCGCAAGTACAGAATTCAGTAGTTTTGAATGTATTCGAGGGATTGTGCAGCAGTCCCTGCATTTGGTGTTAAAACATTTTTCTTATCCTTTAAAGAATCACTGGCGCCTTCAGCCCCACTCCTTGGCTTCCAGCAACCACCAGTCTATGTCCTGATTCTCTAGGGTTTGCCTCTTCTGGATACTTTAAATAAATGGAGCCACACACTTTGGCGAAAGAACTGTGGGTCCAGTTCTTTCACCGAATGTATTATGTATTTCAATGTCCATCTGCATGGTAGTGCCCATCAGAACTTTATTTATGTTTATTGCTGATTAATATTCCTTTTGTATGAATATGCCACAGTTCCTTGGTGACATTTGGGTGGTATCCAGTCTTTGGCTAGAAAGAAAAATCCTCTCTTGGACAGTTGCATGCAAGTTCTTTGTGTACTTGCATGCATACATGTGGACCCTAAAGGTCACTTTTTTCTTTCTAAACATTTTTTTTTTCTTTTTTTTCCATTAAACTTGGGCGGAGTCACACCGTGAAAGCGGGACTCGAACCGGGAGAGACTAGGGCTCGCCCTCTGCAGGCGGCTACCTTAACCCCAGAACATAAGTCAGTGCCCCCCAAATCTACAAAACCACAAAAAATCAAAATCAAAATAAACAAACTAAAGATCAATAAGACAAAAAGAAAATGCCTAAACAAAGCAAAATGAGACCAAAAAAAAAAAGTCTACAAAATAGCATTGAGATCATTTTATGTTGGCCAACTATTACTCTTGGTCATGGGGTCTACCCTGAAGTGTGGTTGATATACCCAGTGAGAATCCACTGAAGATAATTAATTTTCCCTTTGCCACTAGGTATCAATTGCTGTTAGCTTCCTGGTTAAAGGTGGGAGCCCATGTGCATTGCCCTCTCTTAGTGCTGGAACTCAGCCTGAGTTGACCCTGTGTAGGCCCTGAGCATGCTGCTGTAGTCTCTGTGAGTCGACCTGTCATCCATCCAATAGTGGTGGCTCATGCTTGTAATCTAGCTGGAGTGGTAGAGAAAGAAGGATCCCTGGGGCTCACCCACCTGGAGGCTTAGCCTACTCAGTGAGTTCCAAGGCAGAGAGAAACTGTCTCAAAAAGATAGTAGGAGGCATCTGAGGAGGAATGACACTGTTTTTCCTTTGCTGGAGGTGTGGGTGTAGGTTGCAGGTACACATCTCGTCCAGAGATGTATCTTCCGTATTTGGGGTGTGGTAAACACCAACACAGGTATACCTACTGCATACCATCCAAAGCCTGAGCTCTTATCTTGAATCCATCTTTTTTTTTTCTCCCGACAGGTCGTGTGACCTTGGGGACAAGGAGTTTTGTAATTGTTTGAGAGAGTAACTGTTTAGCTTGATGTTTGTTTCCTGGGAAGGAGAGGGTATATTTCATTTTACAGATTACAGTCTGTCGTGAAGGGAAGTCAGAGCATGAACTTCAAGGTGAAACCTGGAGGTAGGAGCTGAAGCAGAGGCGATGGAGGGACTCTTCTCCAAGGCTTGCTTCTCCTGGCTTGCATTCTAAGACAATCCAGGACCACCTGCCTGGGGGTGGCAACACCCACAGTAATCATCAATCCAGAAAGGATCCCACAGACTTGGCCTCCAGGCGGTCGGATGAAGGCAGTTTCTAAATTGAGGTTGCCTCTTGCCAGATGACTCAAGCTTGTGTCAAGTTGACAAAGCTAATCAGCACACATGGCTTAAGGGATGGAGGTTTTTTAGGAATATTGAAGACTGTGATTATGGAGCGTACAGGGCTGTGGGAAGGAAGCCGTGGTGGATTGTGCAGAATTGGGAGGCACACCATCCTTAGGAGAATCAGCACTCCTTTTGTGTTTGGGCAAAGACATGGAGATTACATTTCCTGGGAAGCGCTTACCACACCTAGGTAAAAGGGAATTAGACTTTAATTGGTAGCCTGGAGGACAGGCCAAGGAAGCAGAGTCAGCCAGGGAGGTGGGTAAACACAAAACCAATACATTTGGTTTTTCCTTGCCTGTTCTGATGTGAGCATGTTTTTTTCCTGTCAGTCGCTGAAGAACGTCCATGCTGAGACTCCGGGCGCTGAGCTGGGGTCGGCTGCTCTTTCCTCTGCTCTTGACATCTTACTCAACCCTCAGTAATCCCGCCGAGCCGATTGCCTCATAGATAGGCCGATGATTATGTTAGGCTTCGAACTAGGCCTGCCAAAGGAATTATGTTCTTTGCTTTCTGAAAGGAATTATTTAGGCATGGTTGCTTTACAGGGAGAGCCATTCATGGGGCTGGCTTAGGAATTTGAAATGCAGAGCCCACAGTGGGTGACCACAAAGCTGGTACTGGCCCTAATTGTAGCTTTCCCCATCTTGGATTGGGCAGAGGGCCTTCTGCATAGTAGGCAAGGGCCTCTACCTCTGAGCCATTGCCCCATCTCCTCACTGGGGAATTCTAGGCAGGGGCTCTACAGCTGAATGAATCTTTAAACTCATAATCCTCCTGCCTCAGCCTCTTGATCATTGGAGTTATAAGTGGCCACCATGCCTAGCACACCATATATCATTACCTATTCATCCACAGGACCATGGCTGCTATCATAAAGATAAGAAATAACAAACACTGGTGAGAATATTAAGGAAGGGGAGCTTTTACATACTGTTGACAACCAGGAAGATTGAGACAGAGTCCTGGTTCTTTTTCTTCAAAAAGTTTTTTGGTTGACTTATTGAAGAATGGGTTCCAAGTCATGTCATCTTATATGTCTGTGATTGTACCTTGTTCATCACCATCTGCACTTGGCTCTCTGCTCACCCATTAGTATCTTTCTTTACCCCACCTGGTCTTTTTTTCTGCTCCTGCCATGCACATATACAATGCATATATAAAATATCTAATTATTTCATTCTTCCTGGCCAATACCCCATTGTTTCTATATCCCACATTTTTGTTCTTATCTGTTACTATTACTACTTTCTTGAGACAGGGTCTCAAATAGCCCAGGCAGGCCCCTTGACTCTCTGTATAGCCAAGGATGACTTTGAACTTCTGACCCTTCTGTCTCTACCTCCTAAATGCTGGGATTATAGGTGTGTGCTACCATGTCCTGTGCATGCTGAGGATGAAACTGAGGGGCTTTATGCACGCTAGACAACTGCTAGCTGAGACATAATCTAGCTTCCATCCATTGACTGCTTATCTCATAACTTGGTTATTGTGAAGATGTCTATATACAGTGTGTGCCACATTTTATCTGTTTGTCTATTGGCAGGCATTTCCTCAGCCATTGTGAGTAGAGCAGCAGAGAGAGTAAACGTGCAGGAGTGTTTATGATATGCTGACCTAGAGTGCTCTGGGGTATATACCCCTGTGTGTGTGTGTGTGTGTGTGTGTGTGTGTGTGTGTGTGTGTGTGTGTGTTTTAGAGGCCAAGACCAATTTCAAGGGTCAGTTGTTCCTTAGGTGTTCTTCATCTTGTTTCTTGAGACAGGGTTTCTTTTTGGCCTGGAGTTCACTGATAGAAGTAGCCCGGTGAGGCCTGGGGATCCCTCTGTCTCTGAATGCTCCCAGCCCTTACAGACATATTCCGCTGCACCAGCTTATTACATGGGTTCTGGGTATAGATGTCAGGCCCTTATACCTGTACAACAAACACTTTGTTGTCTCCCCAACTCTAGGCTCTAGTTCCATGAGCTGTTCTAGAGTCTCTGGCTCACCTACTTTACTTTGCTTTCATTTTCTGCCCTCTAGTGTGCCCTGGTATGGACATCCGGAACAACCTGACCAGGCTGCATGAGTTGGAGAACTGCTCAGTCATTGAGGGCCATCTGCAGATCCTCCTGATGTTCAAGACCAGACCCGAAGATTTCCGAGACCTCAGTTTCCCCAAACTCATCATGATCACAGACTACCTGCTTCTTTTCCGTGTCTATGGCCTGGAAAGTCTAAAAGACCTCTTCCCAAACCTCACAGTCATCCGAGGCTCCCGTCTCTTCTTCAACTATGCCCTGGTCATCTTCGAGATGGTCCACCTGAAGGAGCTGGGGCTTTACAACCTCATGAACATCACCCGGGGCTCTGTCCGCATCGAGAAGAACAACGAGCTTTGCTACCTGGCCACTATTGACTGGTCCCGCATCCTGGACTCTGTGGAGGACAACTACATCGTACTGAACAAAGATGACAACGAGGAATGTGGGGATGTCTGTCCAGGCACCGCCAAGGGCAAGACCAACTGCCCCGCCACTGTCATCAATGGGCAGTTTGTGGAACGGTGCTGGACACACAGTCATTGCCAGAAAGGTATGCTGAAGGCAGTGCCTTTTTAAGATTCCTCCACGGTTGGTAGACCCATGAGTAATAGACTCCTGTAAAAGTTTAGGTGATGAAGGCTGTAGGGTCCAAACCCTAGAATCTCCATTAAAAATACCTGCATCTCCCTTATCGGTGAGGTATACCCACTTGATATTGTACAGTTAACTGTGGGTTACTGAGACTGTGGGAAGAGATGAATGAGTGCACTGTAACTTGGCCACTGGAGTAGGCAAGTAGCCATAGTTAAGTGTCAAGATGTGTGTTTTTTACATATGTGGCTCATATGTAAAAAAAATTCTATGGGAAAAATAAATAGGGGCTAGATTTTTTTGGGGGAGAGCTGTTTGCCACCCTCTGTGCTGGATAGTGAAGGTTTCTGTGGTCCTCTGCTTGGTTGAGGAGTAGACTATGCAAGAGTATGGGTTTGGCTTAGTGTGTTTTTCTTATATGATTATAGAAGTCAATTTTTAAGAGATACTCAGAAAAAGAAATGTAAAACTTCAGCTATCTATCTGTCTATCTATCTATCTATCTATCTTTCTTTCTTCATCATCATCAATCTCTGTGTGTATGTGCACATGCATATGTGTGTATGTGTGTGTCTATGTATTTATAAGTGCAAATATGTGTATGCCAAGACCAGCATGGATGTTAGAGAACAACTCTCCTTCCACACGTGTGGGTCTAGAGGATCAAACTGAGATAGTCTGACTGGTGGCAAGCGTCTTTACCCACTGAGCCATCTCTCTACTCCCTTTGTGGGTCTGCTGCCTTCATATCTTTAGCCTTTTGAGTTATAAGGCACTTACTTACTTGGGTTATTTCAGGGTTTTGTTTGTTTGTGTTTTGAAAAAAATTTGGTTGTTTTGAGGTTTAAGCTTTATTTATTTGTAATAGTTTTTATTTTCTGTGTATGGGTGTTCTGCCTGCATGAATGTCTGTGCACTCCATGTATGCCCTTAGATGCCAGGAGAAGGTGTTGGATACCCTGGAATTATAGCTACTAATGTTTCTGAAGTGCCTTGTGGGTTTTGGAAATTGAACCTGGATCTTCTGTAAGAAGCGCAAGTGCTCTTAGCTGCTGTAACATAGCTCCAACTCCATGTGTGTTTCTTTTAGGCTTGTTTTCCAGAAATGAAATTTCTGGGTCAGAGGCTCCTGATTTGGAGTGCCAAATGGTTTTCCAGAAGTGCTGGACCTGTGGACTGGACTCCTAGTCTTGTGTGGAGACTTTGAGTGTTGTTTAAAAAAGTCTTTCACAAAATCCTGGGGTGGGTGAGAAGCCTGTAGTTTATCTTTGTATGTGTTTGATTTCAGGGCAGAGCCTTTGAAAACATGTTTACTTATCATTCAGGGTTTCTCTGCTTTCTACTTTCCTTGTCTGAGGGCTTTGGGGAATCTATCTGTAATTCTCTTCTTTGAAGCCTGTTAATCCTTTGTCAGTTTCATTTGTGAGCCTTCTCACAATTTTTTGTGAGAAAATTTGTGAGTGGAGAAAATATTCCTAATGTTCAGAGGTACTGGGGAGTGACGGTGGTGTTGATGAGGATTGACCCCGAAGCCTGTGCACTTGAGGACTGTGCTGCCCAGCAGAGCTCCCAGCCCTTCACTGGGAGACTCTAGGCAGGAGGCTCTGAGGTGATTTCCACATTCCTTTTTTTAAAAAATGCCTTACACTTAGAAACACATAAGATGATGTTTTGTTTAATATTAACTATTACCATGTTGAAAGTCTTCCACTCTCCACTCCGGGTAGCTCTCCATGTACGTGATTTAGTGAGGTATCTGTGTGCTTGCTAGAGACCTATTGGAGAGTCTTGATGCTATTTGTGGCATAAGCCAATCAGCATCACCTGCAGTTCCAGTTCTAGGAAGACTGAGGCAGGAGGATGGCAAATGTGAGGCCATCCCAAATTATAGAGTGAAACCCTGGACCCCAGAAAAAAAGAAAGAAGGAATGGAAGAGAGAAGGAAGGAGAAAGAGACAGAATGAAGAAAGAGAGACATTCTATTCTAAAGAAGGAAGGAAAGGAGAGAAAGGAAGAAGGAAGGGAGGGAGGAGAAAAGAGAGGAGGAAAGGAAGGAAGGAAAGAAGGAAGGAAGAAGAAACTCTCTCCCTTCCTGTGGCTGTTTCTGCCTTCCTTCCCTGTACGGGGCATTTGTGTTCTGAGTGCCAGCTTTTATTGTGTTTTGATGTCCAAGAGAACAGTTCATTAACTGTTTATGGCTTCAATGACCTCATTCACATGTTATAAAATTCCCTGGGAAAGACTAGTGAATGGGAGAAAGGCGTGGGTGGCTTAGGGATTAGCTCACAGAATAGGGGCGGGGGGAGGAAGTGTTATTTCTTTTTGTCCCCACCTGAGCCTAAAGAAGCGATGGGTGTTGAATCTTTGGGTGAGGTCTTTATGGGAACTCTTGAGGAGGAGTCTTGGATAGTGTGAGTTGGGGTATGTCTTAGCTTTGAATTGCTGTGATAAACACCCCGACCAAAAGCAACTTGGAGAGGAAAAGGTTTATTTCCTTTTATAGTTTATAGTCCGTTATCTAGTGAGATCAGGGCAGGAACACAGGGCAGAAACCCGGAGGCAGAGTTCATGGAAGAACCGCTGCTTACTGGCTTGCTCCCCATGGCTTTCTCAGCCTGCTTTCTTATAGAACCGAAGGCCACCAGTCTAGGGATTGGCACGATCTACGGAGAAGAGAGCTGGGCCCTCCCACATCCATCATTAGTAAAGACTATACTAAAGAATTGCCTCCAGGCTAATCTGGTGGAGGTATTTTCTTAATTAGGTTTTGTCTTCCCAGTTATATCTAGGTTTGTATCAAGTTGACAGATCACAGCAGGGATGAGGAGGAGACAGTGGAGAAGACAGATGGTTGAAGGGATGAAGATACTACTTTTGGAAAGTTTGTGAGAATACTGGAAGTTGGGGACAGAAAATTGCAAAGCTATGACCCAGAGGAAGGTGTGTGGTGGGAGCAAAGTCTTGGTAGAAATCAAGACAGTTTTTTGGGCCTGGAATTTTCTAGAGCTTGTGATTTCTGGCCTGGGATTGGGTGGGTTGGTCTAAATGCAGGCAGGGATGATGGGAGGGAAGTCTGTACTCATTTGTGGGGAGAGAAGTTTTTCCCAGGGGCAAATCAGAGTCCTCATGTACCTGCTAAAGTATCCAAATTCCCCTTTGTATTTTGAGTGCAGTGACTTAGATCAGAGACATGTGAGAAGCAGAAACAGAGCCAATTTATAAAGATGGGGAGAGCATTCTGGACAACGGAAGTGGACTAGAGAGCCAAGGGAAAACCTAAAAAGCTCTGGACCACCAGTTGCATTACTCTTTAGAGGACACAGCATCCACTTCCCTCAGGATTGTGCATTATGCATAGACTTTTCCTTCCTCATGCAAGCACACACATGTATACCACCATACAGATGAGTGCATACATGATAATAATTAGATAATTGCCAAACCCCTAGAATTCACACTTTTTTTGTTTGTTTTGGTTTTTCGAGACAGGGTTTCTCTGTGTAGCCCTGGCTGTCCTGGAACTCACTCTGTAGACCAGGCTGGCCTTGAACTCAGAAATCCGCCTGCCTCTGCCTCCCAAGTGCTGGGATTAAAGGCGTGTGCCACCACCACCCGGCGAATTCACACTTTCAAAGTACCATTTTAAATGGATTGATAAAGCTTTGCACTGTGCCTTCTGTGATACGGTTGTGACTTTGTCCAGTGTTTCTATAGGTATATGCCATGCTCCTGTTAGTCAGCGGATGGCCATCTTGGCTACTTGGACGGCTGCCGTTTCACAGTGTTCATGTTCAAGCAGTTCTCATCTTACTAATATCAAGGGCTTAAACAGGCATGCCCACAAGTCTCACACTCCAGAGAGAAGTGCAAAGGGTTTAAGTCGGTGATGCTCAGCCTTCCTAACCCTGCGACCCTTGAATACAGTTCCTCATGGTGCGGTGACCTCCAACCATAACATTATTTTATTGCCTACTTGATAACTGTAATTTTGCTAAAGTTATGAATCGTAATGTAAGTATCTAATAAGCAGGATATCAGACATGTGACCCACAGGTTGAGAGCCTCCTTTAAGTGAGGCGCTGAAGGGTTAAAAAGTATTTTGAGAGAGATGATGAAAGGAGGAAGGGAGAGAGACAGAACACATTTACATAATGTTTACTACAGTATATTGTTATGTTTTATTATTAGTTGTTAAACTAACTTATTTAATTATAAATTCAATCATTATCTATCTATCTATCTGTCATCTATCATGTGTGTGTGTGTGTGTGTGTGTGAGAGAGAGAGAGAGAGAGAGAGAGAGAGAGAGAGAGAGAGAGAGAGAAAAAGAATGAATGAATGAATGAATGAACGTGTGAGGGCGAGTGCACGTGTGCCAGACTGTGCTTGTAGAGCTCAGAAGACAACTTAGGGGAGTTGGTTCTCTTCCTTCCACCATGTGTGTCCTCAGTTTCCAAAACTAGATGATTAGGTAGTCTTGGTGGTAAATGCCTTTCCCTGCTGGGTCATCTTGTTGCCTCACCCACGCTATTTTTTGAGACCGCTCTCTTACTGAATAGTTCTCCTGGCTGGCCAGCAAGCCCCAGAGCCTCCCTCCTCTACTTCCAGGCCCTCAAGCCTGCAGGCCAGCCAGCACTCTGCCCACTGAGCCATCTCCCCTGTCCCGAGTGTTCAAATCTTTAATGAGGAATATGAAAACTTATCTGACAAGTGTCCAGTTTTCTGGAAGACTTTTAGGAATATCAATGGAAAGCTTCATTTTTTTCTGTTTTTCTCATGAGAGAGTTAATTGCCCCAGTTGTTTATGGAAGACGCTGGATAGAGGGCAATGCATACTTATGAAGAGGTGGTTCTGGCTGACTTGCCTGGTGACTTGGTAACTGGTCTAACTGGTTTTTCTTTGGTGTGATGAAATTCATTGACCAGTTATTTCCTATCCTGTCACCAGATCCTTGTGGGAATTGAAATCTGTTCTTTGTCACAGAACACCTGACGTACCCCAGGGAGGTGCCAGGGACATTGATTCTGCTGTGGTGTGCTCTGTGTGTTTCTCTCATTCTCCCTGTGCCGGCCAGAACTTTCACTAAATGGAGGGGACATGGATGTTGGATTTTTTTTTTTTTTTGAGATTAAAGTCTCACTACATAGTCCTAGATTTACTCAAACTCTTGGCAATCCTCCTGCCTCGGTCTTCTGAGTGTTGGGAGACTAACATTCCTGGCTAAAACACTGTGTTCTGATGTGGTAAAATATATTTTGTATGTACATTGAAAATATAACGTCACTGTCCCCATGCTCTGGTTCTGGAACATTCTTAACACCCCCTAAAAGAAATCCTGTGTCCATTATTACTTACTTCTCAGTCCTGATTCCCAGAGCTCCTGGCAAGGAGCAAGCAGCTTTCCAGCTGTGTAGACTCACCTGCTCTGGACATTTCTTATCCACAGAATCAGATAATATGTAGCTCACTATGCTTTCTTGCTTTCCTTTTTCTGAGTACAATGTTCTGAAATTTCACTCATAGTAATTTCATTAAGTCTTGATTTTTTTTTTTTTTTTTGTGGCTGAGTAATCATATGATTTCACCAGTTTTACCACTTGACCGACATTTGTGGTGTTTCCTCCCTTCCGTTATTTGAAATAGGGCTTCTGCAAACACCTGTGTTCCAGAGCTCATTTGTGTCATTCCTTTACCTTTAAGTAATAAGTAACTAACTTTTGTAGGGCTGAAGTTCAAATCTAGGGTCTTGGGCATGCTAGACAAATATACCACTGAGCTATAGCCCCAGCCTTGGTTCTGCTTCACCCCAACCCCCAGCATCTGGATTACAGGCCACAGGTCACCACACCTGGGTTTTGTGTGGGTTCTAGGGGTTGAACTCAGCTTATCAGAAATACTTTACCTGCTGATTCATCCCCTGGCCCTGATAGCTCCGCTTTAGGTCATGTAAAAATATTTATTAGTTTCCATTCTGCTTAGTTTGAAAACTGGCCTTGTGTTGGTTAGTACTGTCAACCCAACAGGATCTAGAGTCACCTAGGACGTAAATCTCTGGGTGTGTTTATGGTGACATCCTTAGATTGTGTCAACTGAGGTGGGAAGAGAGAGAGAATCATTCCCTGTGTTTGGGTCCTGGACAATGTACCAAGAAAGAAAGTTGGATACTAGCATTCATCCGCCGCTCCCTGAGCCTGCCGTCATGGCTTCCCTGTTGTGATGGGCTGTACCCTGTAACTGTGAGCCAGAATAAGTCCTGTATACTGCATTTGTCAGGATTTCTCTCTCTTTCATGAGTAAAGTAACTACATAGCCCCTAATATAAAGTACAGCACTGTTTGTTCTGTGGTGTGCCCCTGACAGTCCTGGAGAAGAGGAAGGAGTGACTTGAGAAGACTAGGCTCAACAAAGACACTCTTCTAGTGAGAGGAGGAACCAGGAAGGGGCAGCGGCTGGCCAGGGCTGAGTGTGTCCCTCTATGGTTGACCAGGAACCAAGAATGCTTTAGTTCCTTTTTGGTTTCTTCCTCTGAGGAAAAGGTTCAGCAAAGCAGAATGGGTGTGGACAAGACATAGGGTGCCGATGGTGAAGGGCCGATGGAGAAAGTCCTCAGCCTACTCGACCTCCTGATAGCCATTCACAGAAATCTTTGCGACTGGGAACTATCCCAGTCAGGAAGGAGGACCTGAATTGGACTCCCAGAATCTATGTATCTTTGGTTTTTTTTTGGTCATTGCTGTGATGAAATAACTGACAAAAAGCAACTTAAGGAGAAAGGGTTAATTTGGCTCCTAGTTCAGGCAACGTGAACCTCTTAGTCACTGAGAAGTCACAGCAGTAGGAACTTAGAGTCAGTCACATCCCATCCACGGTCAAGAACAGAGAACAATGAATTAACACATATATGCTTGTGCTTATTAGTTTATTTTCTCCAGTGTTGTACAGTCCAGGATCTGGGCCTACAGGATGATACCTCCCACAGTGGTAGAGTCTTCCCACTTAATGTATAATCAGAACAAATATCCTGTGTACAGACTAACAGGCCAACTAGACACTCTTTCACTGAGACGCCCTTCCTAGGTGATTCTAGACCAGTGGCTCCCAACCTGTGGGTTGCAACCCCTTTCTCAGTGGCCCCCTCAGACCATCAGAAAACACAGATATTTACATTAGATTCATAACAGTAGCAAAATTAAGGTTATGATGTAGCAATGAAAATAGTTTTATGGCTTGCAGGAGGGTAACCATTACATGAAGAACTGTATTAAATGGTCACAGCATTGGGAAGGTTGACAACCACTGTCGTAGACTGTGTCAAGTTGATAACCAACACTAATCATTAGACAATGTTAAAAGCTGGACTTGGTGGTACATGCTTGCAGTCTAAGCTCTGGAGAGGCAGGGCCAGAGGGATCACTGGGCTTTCTGGCCAGCCGGGCTAGCCTACTTGGCAAGCTCCAGGCTGGAAACAAAATCGAGAACTTCAAGACTCATTAAGTCTTTAAACGATGGCATCTATCACCTGACAGGCATGTTTGAGGAGTTTTCTGGTGCTGGGCCATCTTTGCTATACTGTGGGTACTACTTGCTTGCTGAACTTTTCTTTTGGCATGGTGGTAACATTGATTGGCAAAGCTTGCTTTGTTTTGTGTCTTGGGTTTTTGCCATCTCTGTTCATGAGTGAAATCGGGCTGTGTTTTTGGTTCGTTTCATTTTGCAATCTCTTCGTTAAGTTTTGTTATCTGATCTTCTAGTCACTTAAAGTGAATTAGGCACATTTCCATTTTTAAAGGTTTTTAAAGAGTTTTAGCATCAGAATTAATCCCTCCTCGAACAACTGAGTAATTTCGTGGGGGAATCTTATGGTTTAAAATATTTGTGGGAAGAAAATGTTGAGTAAATTTGTATATATATACACATACATATATACAAATTTACTCAAAATTTATACAAGGTGTTTGGTGAATTTAGGCTAAAATCTTTTTGTTGCTGTTTTGCCTTTTAAAGCTCTTTTACCATCATTTGGTCAACTTTTGTGATTCATAGTTTCTTAGAATTAGTGAGGATTCTGAACTGAGAGTATGTTATCCAGATTGCCAGAGTTGTGTGCAGTCTCCTTATTTAACTGAGAGCTGAAAGTATTGAAGATCTTGGACTTATTCATCAGTCTGTTTTTTTTTAAAATAATTTAGCAGTTTTTGCTGTGAACATAATTCTTTTCACTTTGTGTTTGTTCTAACCTACGCTCTTACCTTTGTTCTTTTTAAATCTTCCTCAGTGTGAAATTTTTTGAAGGAATTACTTATATAAAATTTTTTTTTGGAGTAAATTCCAAATTGTGAAGTGAACAAGTAAAACAATCTCATTTCGTTTAAACATTTGACAGTCAGAGGCTCTACCCCAGAGCCACGCCCCAGTCCTTCACTGAGCAACACCTCCAGGCCTAATTTCATTCTTTTAGTGCAATCAAAGCTTTTAAGGCCACAACTTCACTCTCGATTTGGCTTTTGCTGCCCTCGTTGGTCCTGGATATATACCTTCTTGTTTTCTTTGTTGTCTAAAGAGTCCCTGATGGTATTTTAATGTATTTATTTTTGTCCCCCATTGAAATAAAAACAGCTCTTTCAGTTATGCTATATGAATGGTCTTGTTTTGTCTCCTCAGCTACCCCATGTCACCCTCATTTCATAGGCTATCTTACAAGTGAAATAGGTTCAGTGAAAGTTGACTGACTTGTGGATATGTACACTAGACTGGCTGCGGGGAGGCATGGGCAGCTCCTTGTTTTGATTGCACCTTCTCTGGTTGAGTGAGTTTGAGTCACTGATTTTTCGGATTGGAAAAAAAAAAAGAGCTTTCACTGTTTCTTAGTTTCATTTTTGTTGCTACAATAAAATATGATGATAAAAATCAACTAGAGAGAAAGGCACTCACCTTAACTTGCATGCCGGGTGACAGCTCATTACTGAGGGGAAGTCAAGGCAGGAACTTCAAAAAACTGATGGTCACATTGGCAGTGAAGAACAGAGAGAGATGCTTGCTTGCTCCACTCTGCACAGTTCAGGACCTCCTGCTTAGGGAATGATGGTGTCCACCTTGGGTGAGATCTTTCCACATCAATTAAATTAATTACGATGCCCTCCCCAGATGTGCACACACACACACACACACACACACACACACACACACACACTAACCCAATGTCCCCTATTGAGACTTCCTTCCTAACTGTAGATTGTGTCAAATTGTTACTAAAACAATTCCTCGGGGGCTGGAGAGATGGCTCAGTAGTTATGGGCAATGGCTACTTTTTTAGAGGTCCTGAGTTCGATTCCCAGCAACCCACTTGGTGACTCAGAACCATCTGTAAAGGAATCTAATGCCCTCTTCTGGCATGCAGGTGTACATGCAGCAGAACACTCATTTATAAAATACAAGTTAAACAAAAGAGACGACAGTTCATAAAATATCGAAACAAAACAAAGTAATTCTCAATTAGTGTGACGGGTTATCAAAGTTTCTAGTTGATGGGGCTTTAAAACGTTTTTATATTTTTAATTTGAGAAAGAGTCTCAGTTAACCCACGCTGTTATGGAACTTTTTTATGTATCCTAGGTTAGCCTTGAACTCCTGATCCTCCTCTTCAACCTTCCCAGCACAGGAATGACAGGTGTGTACCACACACCCAGAACTGTGCTGTGGATGGGACTCGGGTCCCCTGCCTGCCAGGCCAGTGCGCTACTGCTGGTTTATCCCTAGCCTTTGCATTTTTCAGACTCTCTCTATTAGCTCAGGCTGGCCCAGGACTTGAATATAGCCTAGGATGACCTTAAACTGATCTTCCTGCTTCTACCTCCTGAGTACTGAGATTATTCCTATGTACCGAGAGGCCCAATTTTATATTCTGCTGGAGATGGAATCTAGGTCCTCCTACAAGGAAGGCAGGTACCCTAGTGAGCCATATTTTCAGTGTAACCCTTCCTGTATGCAATTTTAAAGGTTTTTTTTTTTTTGGGGGGGGGAAGAGGGAGGAGTGGTGCTGGCCCAATATATGAGCTAGAGGTTCTGTGTTAAAGAATTGCAGGTAGCTTTTTGGTACCCGACTGTTCAGTTGGTTTCAGAGGATCTATACTGCAGCAGCAGGAGCCATAGGTGATGTCTGAACGCACATTCATAGTATGCAGCCGTCTAAGGGAAAACAGTAATTTTCTCCAGTAAATGAAGTAAGAATTCTCCACCCAGACGCCTGGCTTTGTTGGGCTGCCAGGGCGTGTGTTTACAAAACCACTTTCTCTTTCTCTCTTCTTGTGCTTGTGGTTTTATGGTCTGGGTTTGGGAGTTTTCACCCAGGGCTGAGTGTGACCTGTCAGGCCACCTGCCCCCATGGCCTTCCTGGCTATTTCTGGTCTTCAGTGTGTACTTGCTGAAAAGCCAGCATGACTTGAGGTGATGTCAGACAGACTTTTCTTTAGAAGGGCACTGTGATTCATCTTTGTATTTAACGGGCCTGTGTCATGTTAGAAGTATGACCGTAGTAGTTTTTGTTTGAAATCTAATAAGGGATTTTACATCTGCCATCTGGAAGCCGTGTTCCTTCTGTTCTTTTTATTGTTTTTGACTAAGAGTAGCGTTGAAGAGCAGAAAACAGGTTTTGCAATATTACCGACATCTGCCCACAGGGTCTGTCCTCTTTCCTCAAACTGCATTTTTTTTTTTTTCTGTGAGCCAGAGATACATATGAGGCAGCCGGGCTTGGCGGGTCCAGCTTTGTATATAATTACATGTATATGTTATAGTCTCATGTGGCCTGGCTGGCCTTGAGTTCGCTGCACAGTTGAGCCTGGCTTTGAATACCTGACCATCCAGCCTCTACCTCCTGATTTCGTCCCTAGGATCATAGGTGTGTGCCACAATGTATGGATACGTGCATATGTATAAGTAGGTATGTGTATATACGTTGGTGTCAAGTTGTTATCCCTTTCTCCCACCACCTAAAAAACCACGAGTTCTGGGGATTGAACTTGGGTCTTGGTGACACACCCTTTAATCACTGAGCTAATCTTCTTTGACTTTTCGAGGCCACATTTTAAACGTCAGAAAGCATCTAAGAGACATGGCACACACATTTCTTTGGTTGTATAATTTTATACCATAGCTTTTCTTTCAGAGAGTGGAGAATCAGGTTTAAAACATTTTACTATTAATTTACTTTTTATTTTGGGGTATGGCATCTGTTAGTCTTCGTTGCTAACTTGACACAACTAGAATCACTTGGGAAGAGAGTCTTGCTGAGGGATTGTCTACACCGGGTTGGCCTGGGGGGTGTTGTCCTAACTGCATTAGTTCCTAGCGCCGTGGGTAGTATCATAAGGATGGAAAAGGAGGTAGCTAAGCACAGCATGCGTGTGCTTGTCCCTGTGTTGGATGTGCTGTGACCAGCTGCTTCAGAATCCTGCCACATTGATTTCCCCAGGAACTGTGAGCCAAATAAAGTTGCTCTTGTCAGGGTCTTAATCCCAGCAACAGAAATGAAGCCGGGAAGGTGTGCGGTTGGTTTCTTTTCTGGTCTTGAACTCTTGGTCTGTCGGGAACCGCACTAGCCCCGCGGCCAAAAATGTTTCGGCCGGAGCAAAATGTTGAGGCCCGGGCTGCCCCGAGTTTGACGGCCACTGTATCCCGGCCCAAGCTGCCGCTCCGGTCCGAGGGTTGGGTTCAGCAAGAGAGAGAGTGAGGACGGACTGGAAGAATGGAGACCAGACAGAGTGTGATTCAATCCATTTATTCTTCAGTCTCTCTTCCTGGTTCAAGTCCCAAGTCTAGCTGTACTCTCTAAAGAGTCTCCCTAAAGAGTATATTTCCTCTAAGTGTCAGATTCTCTGTTACTCCAAATTGTTCTCCTCTGTTTCTCCAAATTGTTCTCCTGTACTGTCCTAATTGTTCTGACTAGAGCCAAGTGTCTTCTACCTAATGTCAAGTAATCTGTTCTCTCTCTGTCTGCCTCTAGCCTTCTGTATGTCTCACTTCTAAGCCACGACTTCAGGTCATGCCTTTAATCATGCCCTTAGGTCTTGTCTCTAAATCTGATCTCTACACTTCTAAGTCACACTCTTAAGTTACACACCTTTAATCTCACACACCTTTAATCTCACACACCCAAAGTATCTAAACCAAGATTACCGGAGTGTTCTCAGCTGTTGTAGGCTATTGTAATACAAGTCTCATGTCAGGGTATATGGCTCAAGATGGCTGCAAAGCTGATAGCCGCTTTCTGCTAAAAGTCGGCCCCCAACGTTGGTCTCAAGCCACCCCTTCAGTCAGTTCTGTCTCCAGAGGATCCTAATGCTTGGGTCAATCTATTTTCAAACTGTGTCAGTCACTACTGTGATCTGAATATGCAACTTCCCTGATGGGCGTCCATGTTTGAACACTTGGGGTATTCAAACAGATGGGATCTACTTTTGAGAAGTTTGTGGAACCTTTAGGAAGTGGGGCCTGGTTGAAGCAAGTGGAGTGTTGGAGATGGGGCCTGACACCACTTCCTGTCCTCTTTGTTCTGTTCCTAGCTGCACACTTTTAACGTTCTGTAGTTGCCAGCTGCCATGCTTTTTTTCTCCATGGTGGTTTGCATCCCTTTAAGGTGTGAGTACAAATGAACCCCTCCTCCCTTCAGTTGCTTCTTGTCAAAGAATTGCTCATAACAACAGGAAAAGTAGCAAAATCACCAAGACTACCTTTAGGATTTTTTTTTTCTTTTTAAAATTTTGTGTATGAGTGCTCTATCTGCATGTACACCCGCATGCCAGAAGAGGGCATCAGATCCCATTACAGATGGTTGTGAGCCACCTGTGGTTGTTGGGAATTGAACTCAGAACCTCTGGAAGAGCAGCCAGTATTCTTAACTGATGCGCCATCTCTCCAGGCCCCCATTTGAGAACTTCTTATTGGCTATTTTATTTTACCCAATTAAAAGGAAATTGGAGCCTGAAGTTGTGGCTCACTGGTAAAGCCTATCCATGCAGCATAATCGACCTGCCCTGCAGTTTAAAGGAGAGTCCTAAAATACAGTGTCTGGAGTGGCGATTCAGTGGCTAAGAGCACTTGCTGAGCAAACTTGAGGACCAGAGTTCAATTCCCTAGCACCCACATAAAAAGCCAAGTGTGGTCGTGTGTATCTCTGTAACTCCATCTCTGATATGGAGCAGAAGCAGGAGGATGACCACAGCTTGTTGACTGTCAGCTTAGTTCTGGGTTCAGTGAGATTCCCTCTCATGGGAATAAAGTGGAGAGTGAAAGAGCAGACTACCCATGGCTGCTACACACACAAATGGATGCATACAACTACACACTACAGTCCACTAGTCGCCCCAACCCACACCATTTATTATGTCTTTAAACATGTATACTCTTCCTCCATAATTTACACTGTTTCACTTTACATCCTAATAACAACCCCTTCCTCCTGTTCTCCTAATCCCACCCTTACAAATCCTTCCTCCCACTACCCTCCTCCCCTTCTCCTTAGAGAAGGGAAAGCCCCCCTTGGGTCTCACCTCACCCTGGAACATCTAGTTCCAGCAGGGCTAAGCACATCCTCCCCCACTGAGGCCCAACCAGGCAGTCCAGGTAGGGGAAGGGAATCCAGTGACAGGCAACAGTCAGAGACAGCACCTGCTCCAATTGTTAGTGGACCCACATGATGACCAAGCTGCACACTACAAACATGTAGGGGGTCTGTGTCCAGCCCCTGCATCCTCTTTGGTTGGTGGTTCAGTCTCTGAGCCCCCACAAGTCCAGGTTAGTTGACTCTGTAGGTCTTCTTGTGGTATCTGTATATTCTTTGTTTTATAACTTGTCCTTTATTTCTGAATTATAGATGAACTTATGATGCCTCCAACAGTTTATATTGCTTATGACTATCTTCCTAGACAGCTGGGAGGCTCAGGCAGGAGAATCCCATTTTGTAGACCTTCTTTGGCCACATAATGAACCTGGGTGACTTGGCATGGTTGTGGAGTACCTGCTTACCATGCTCAAGTCCCTGGATTCAACATCATTCAAACAGTAACAGTGACCGCAACAACAATAATAAATAAACATTTACCCAGCCTCCCTAGACCCATACTTTTTTTTTTGTTTGTTTTGGGGACAGGGCCTCGTGTCGCCCATGCTGGCCTCAAACTTTGCTGGCTCTGTAGCTGAGGCTCATTTTGAGCTCTTGCTCATCTTGCCCCCACCTACTCAGTGCCACCATGCCCACTTTTATGTGGTGACAGCATCTACCTTAGGGCCCTCTGTATGCCAGGCCAGCACTGTGTCCAGTGAGCCACATCCCCAGGCCTGATAGCTTCACCTGGAGTCAGTACCAGAGGCGTGTGTAGCAAGCTGTCTGTGTTGCTTAGATTTGTTTGGACTCTTTCCATTTATATGAGATGTGAATTGCACGTTTAATTCCCGTATGAATGGCTGTTTGAAGAAGTGACTGAATATGTCATTGTCCTGAAAAGGAAAACAACAACAGCAACAACAACAACCCCCAGCTTGATACAAACTTAACTGTTTATCTTTGTTGACTTTGCTGACTGATCCCCAGTGATCTTTCTTTAGCCTTCCGGAGATAATTGTGCAAACAAGAAATGAACTTTGCCATTCATGGTTCCAAGCGCCTTGGCAGAGGACATGCCTGAGTTGCTACTGCCTTGGTGAGGCAGGAACGCTCTTTGGTTTTAACGATTTCTTGTTATTAGTGTGTGCTAACAATACGTAATGTTTTTCACATGGCATTCTCGGTATAATTATAATGCTTGTGCATCATAGTCCTCCCAATTGTCCTCTCCTTTCCTCTCCTGCTGTTCACATTTCTCTTTTCAAACAGTCCTACTTTTATGCCTGGGCCCAGTGAGATGCACTGTTATTGCTTTCCTGAGTTTGGTCAACCTACCAGCAGCCATCCATACCACTGAGGAAACTCTCTTTCCTGGTTCCTCCTAGCAACTGTTTCTCCTAGCAACTCCAGCTTTCCATCAGAGAGGGGCGGGGCCTTGTGAGATCTTCCTCCTATTAATTGATAACTGCCTAGCAATCCTCTGGGTTGGGTAGGACTTTGTGTCCCCTCTCTCCCAGCAACATTTAACTGCTTAAAGGGGTGGGGACTCATGAGCTTCTCTCTCCTTCAACAAGTGTTAGCTGTCTAAGGCAGAGACTCATAAGCCTCTCTAGTAACCACTGTCTGTAATACATCCATCCACAGGGAAGGGAGGGGCTCTCCTGAGTCCCTACCCTTAGCAATTGTGAGCTATCTTCAGAGAGAGAGAGAGAGAGAGAGAGAGAGAGAGAGAGAGAGAGAGAGAGAGAGAGAGAGAGAGAGGTGGGACATCATGAGTCCCTCTTCCTGATAACCATTAAAGGCCTATAATAGATTTTCCGGGAGGTACAAGGCCATGCTAACCCCTGCTTCTTCATGATGGAATGTCACTGGGGTCAATCACTTGCAGGTCTTGTGCAGGTACTTGAAGCTTCAGTAGGATTATCACCTGTCAAGCCTGGGGGACAGGGGAGCCAAGACACAAGACCACTTGGGAGGTCACACCCGTACCATATCTAAATCTACCACAGACTAAAGCTTGAGCTTCTGAATTGGCCACACAATATGGGGTGCACTCACCATGTGCTACCCAAGTGGGCAACATTTATATAACGGATTGCTCCCTTCATATGCTCAAGGTGCACCTCTGACTCATGTCGTTGTGGGAGTCATCTCAGCAGCTTTGTGAAGGGCACCCACCAGAGCTCCTGCCTTCTTTACTTTGCATTTGTTGTGTGACTCCTCCCTGAGATGGAGGTGTGTTTCAGTTTTTATACCTGTTGCTGTGAGAAAATACATCCACAGAAGCAACTTAAGGGAGAAGAGTTCAAGGGCACTATCACACAGGAGCTTAAAGCAGCTGATCACATCACGTCCATGGTCAGGAGGCAGAGAGCAGTGGATGCTAGTGCCCAGTTCCTTCTCTTTGTTGTATATAGTCTAGGACCCAGGGAATGGCTCTGTCTACAAGTCAAGTGGGCCTTCCCACATCAATTACAGTAATTAAGAGAATCCCCTACAGGACTGTCCAGAGGCCCATCTCCCAGATGATGATTTTAGAGTCTATGAAGTTGGTCATGAGGTGGGAGAACATGAAAGTGGATGTCTGGGCCAGAGAGATGGCTCAGTGGTTAAGAGCACTGGCTGCTCATCCAGAGGACCAGGTTTGATTCTCAGCACCCATAATGTGCCTCACAGCTGTCTGTAACTCCAGCCTCTGAGGATCCAGCATCTTCCTCTAGCCTCTGAGGGCACTAGGCACAGACATGTATGGATGCAAAATACCCAAATCCATAAAAATAAGTAAGTATAAAATAAATAAAATAGAAAGCAGATATCACGGTCTTATAGAATGTAGTGTGTGTTGGCTCTGGTCTTTTTCAGAAAATATGTGAACAAGTGTCTATTAATCGTATATTGGGCACTGATGACACTCTAAAGTAATTCTTCCTAATTCAACTTAATGACTGAGCCTTAGGTCTTGAGGTTTCCCAGGCAAGTGCGGTACCAGGGAGGCTCACCTTTAGCCTCCTTTGCTCCTCTTCATTGTTGTTGTTGTTGTTGTGGTTTTGAGTGTGTGTGTGTGTGTGCGCATGCGAGTGCACCAGCATGAACACTCAGGTGTACATGTGGAGATTAGAAGACAACTTTTGATAACTGTTTTTTGCCATCTACCTTGCTTCGATGCGCAGTCCCTTTTATTGTCTCTTGCTGCTGTGTACACCAGGCTAGTTTGCGTGTGGGATTTCAGGTGATTCTATTTCTGCCCCTCATTTTGCCATAGTAACACTGGGATTTCAGGCATGTGGCACCATATCTGACTTTTATACAGGTTCTGGCAATTTGAACTCAGGCAACCAGACTTGTGTGGCAACTGTCTTTTTCTTCCTATCTTATTGACATCTTGACACAGTGTCTTACTAAGTTGCCCAGGCAGGCCCTGGGCTTATGATCCTTTGGTTTTAATCTCCCTAGTAGCTGGGATTACAAGTCTGCATCACCAGACCTGGATCTGTCTGTCTGTCTGTCTGTCTGTCTGTCTGTCTGTCTTTCTGTCTGTCTGTCATCTATCTCTGTCATCCGTCTGTCTGCATGCCTGCTTGCACATCTATCTATCTATCTATCTATCTATCTATCTATCTATCTATCTATCTATTATCATCTATCATTTGTCTGTCTCTCTATCATTTGTCTGTCTGTCTGCATGCCTGCCTATCTGTCTATCTATCTATCTATCTATCTATCTATCTATCTATCTATCTATCTATCTATCTATCTTATCTATCTATTCTGGTGGGTGTGAGAAGACAGATAAACCACAATTTACCATCTTAGCTATTTTTTTTAGAGCATAGTTAAGCAACATGAAACACATTCACATAGTTGTGCAATTATTGACACTCTTTTCCAGAACTTTCTCATTTCCCAAACTGAAGCGCCATCTCCATTTCTCAATACGTCTCCTGAGCTCTCTCGGCCCCTGGTGTCTACCACTTTCCTTTTTCCTTTATGGATCTGACATTTTCTGGACCTCCTAAGAGTAAAATCCTTTTATGGTAGGCTTAGTTTGCCAAGCACCATGACCTCAAGGTCAATCCATGTAGTAGCATGATCTAGAATTTTGTTCTCTTTAAAGGCTGAATAATATTCCAGTGTATGGATATATTTATTCCACTTTGGTTGGTGTATTTATCCATTGGTAAACATTTGCCTCTTTGTGTCTTTAAAAGCTTCTGTGTACACACGTATACAGATATCTGTCTTGATTATCTAGGTCGGTTCATTTCTGTTTTCAACTTGATGAAACCTAGTTCAGGTTAATTAAAACTAGAACGGGGTTAATTGAGGTGGAAAGACCTGCTCCTTGCGGTACCATTGCCTGGGCTGGGATCCTAAACCTTATAAAAGAAGCAAGTGAGCAAGTATCCATCCTTCTGTTACTTTCTGACTGTTGTGATGTAACACTTCTTCAGCTTCAACCTCCTGCCATCATGACTTCTCACCCCGGTGGACTGTACCCTCAGACTGTTGGCCAAAACAAATGATTTCTCTCTTAAATTGCTTGTGTCCTTGTATGTTATCCCAGCAACAGGAAAGTAACAAAGACTGGAGGTCCTGGAGATGTTTCGATACAGTGTGTCTTCTGTAAATCTGAGGGAGAGGCAGAGAGAGGGGAAAGGATGTCGGCTGCTTTCTCCCATTCACGTAGTGTGTGGCTTTTCTTGTAGGGATGAGAGAAGCCTCTTGGCTGGGATCATTTTCTCTTCTTGATTTCTGTTGCCTCCACTCAAAGTGCATCTGGCCTGGGAGTGGACGTTTCCCGTGTGGATGTGGAATGTGGTGTTTTGGCAGGAAATTGCTACTTTATTCTTTGCTACTGCTCCCTTTGTTTGGTAGTGTTGAGAGATGGGGAAACCTCCTTCATTTGGGAGGGAAACTGAGATGGATTTAATTTGCCATTGTAGGGTCAAACCTCAGTATATTCGCATGCTTCCAGGGCTTGCTTGGTGGGGTCAAGTTTGCGCCAAGATTTCCTTTCCAAATGTCTTATATAAAATCAAATCCAAGAACAAAGAATACCTTCTCTTCTCTTTCATGTTTTCTTTCCTGTTTTTTTTTCTTCTTCACACAACTGAATATTTTTCTATTTTACATCTTTAGTTAAAACATTAAAGGTTTTTTTTTTTTTTTGGTGTGTGTGTGTTCTGTGTGTGTTTGGTGTTCTTTTGTGTCACATGTTCTTGCAGATATGCATGCATCTACGTGCGTGTGCTTGTGGATGGCAGGGTGTTTTCTTCAATCATTCTCTATCGTTTTAAAATTACATTTATTTATCTTTTTATTAAACCTTTTCCTTTTTTGTGTTCTTTCACATGTAGTGATCAGATGACAACTTGAGAAAGTCAGTTCTTGCCTTCGATTCTGTGAGTCTTGGGGATCACCTCTGGTGGAGAGGTTTGGCAACAAGCCCCTGTACACACTGACCGGCTTCACCGGCCCTCTACCTTACGGTTGGAGGCAGGGTCTCTCACTCAACTTGGAGTTTACCAAATGACTGGACTGGCGGGCCGGTGAGCTCCAGGAATCTGCTTCTTGTGACCTCTCCTTCAGCACTGGGAGTGTATCGGGTCATGCTCAGCTATTCACATGGGTGTTGGAGATCAAACTCAGGGCCACATGCCGGCGTGGCAGCACATTACTGACCGAGCCAAGTCCCCAGCCCTCTTTCTGGTTTCTTTTGTACTTAGAACAAGTTTTTGCTTTTTGTTTTGGGTGTGTCGGCATGTGGTGCTGGGGATCAGACGAATCCTAGCCTTGAGCATGCTAGGCAAGCCCTGTCCCTCAGGGATACACCTCTAACTTCTACTACTTTTTTGTTTTGTTTTGTTTTTGAGACAAAGTTTTGATATGTAGTCCAGCTTGGCCTTGAACTCACAATCTTCTTGTCTCGTCTTGGCAAGTGTAAGGGCTTGCAGATGTGTACCACCAAAAACTTCTTAAAAAGATTTATCTTTATTTTTAATTGTGCATGTACACACACACACACACATACACACACACACACACACACACACACATGCATGCACAGTACTTGTGGAGATCAGAAGGGAGCGATGGGTCCCCTGGATCTGGAGTTATAGGTGATTGTGAGCTGACTGACATTGGTGTTGAGAACTGGACCCCAGTCCTCTGGAAGCGCAGTAAGTGTTCTTAACTAGGAAGCCATCACTCTGGCTCACTACTAGCTATTTGAAAATACATAATTAATTATTGATTATAACTAAAAGCTTTCTGGTGAGAAGATAGAGACTTAGTTAATAGGGCTAAATTCATTTAATTGGGTCTAAAGTTTAGGTTATATGTGTTAGCTTGTTATTTTTTGAGATAGGGTTGCATGTAGCCCAGGATGGTCCTGAACTTGATATACTGGGCAGAGCATATTGCTCTGTGCTTCTGTTCCTTTTGCCTTCACCTTCTCAGTGCTGGGACTGTTCCATCATGCTGGGTTTATGTAGAACCGGGGATTGCACCCAGACTTCCTATAGGATAGGCATACTCTAGCGACTGAGCCTAAACCCCTGCTGACACAGGGACTGTGGGTATGGCTCAGGGTGAAGCTCCTGCCTAGGATTCCCCTGGGGGGACAAGGGTTGTTGGCTCAACCTTAGAGTGCTTGACTAGTCTGTGTGAGGCCATGGACTCCATCACTTGCAGCACCAAACGGGTAAATGCCATGACAGGTTGTATTTGAGATTTTGTATTGTAAGCATTGAGCCAACGTCAGGAATTTGGAAGAAGGGCAGGGTGACTGATGGGTGTTGGGTGGTAGACATACATAGCATTTGAATTCTAGCTTTTGAACAAAAACCTTTTTTACCCTTCAGAAGCAGCTTCCTGTAGTTTCTTTTTTCCCCCCTTTTTATGGTGCTTCTGCAGTGTTCCTGGGAGATCTCCTTGGTTCTCAGTTTCCTTGGTGGCTCGAGCCTTACCAAGTTAGTGAGTTATTCTGAGTTCTGGAATCCAGCATCTGGTGCAGCTTGTGGCTCTTGGCTCTAACCTAGGAGGCCCTGCCAGCCAAAGGAGGTGGCTTCCCCGTGCCTGGGGGCCAGCCTGGGAGGATGCAGGCTTTTAAAGGCCATGGCTTGTGCTTGAGACATGTGTTCCTCTGGCACTGGCTTTGTTGAAAACACATTCCCTAGATAGTTTCTCTTCTACACAGACTTTGGAGATTCTTGGGTATGCTAGAGGCATATTCATATTCTCTCTCTCTCTCTCTCTCTCTCTCTCTCTCTCTCTCTCTCTCTCTCTCTCTCTCTCTCCAGTGCAGTGATTTGCTGTTTTCTAGCTGTACGTATGGAGAGTGGTGTGCACGCAAGTCGGGCTCTGCATGCAGATCTCAGCCAGCGCCACCTGACTTCACTAAGCCAAGGCTCAAGGCTGGTAGATTTCCCCAATTGATGGGCAAGAAATTGAGGCTGGCAAAAAAGTCAAGGGGAAGCGGCAGCTGCATATATGGGCTGCAGGCTTTGCTCTGAGCTCACAGCCTGACCTGGGCTCAGGGCTGGTAGTCATCCTCTCTCCTAATTCCCAGGTCCAGCTGGTCATGGGAGCCCTCTTAACGCTTCTGTCTTTTATTTTCTGTGCTGTGAGTAGGACCTAGGGGCCGTGTGCATTCTGGTCAAGTATTCGCCACTGATCTGTCTTTCAGTCTCTTACTTTACCTTACTTACTTTATACTAAGGATCTCATATAGCCCAGGTTGGCCTTACCTTAAACTCATTATGTAACTGAAATTCCTTTACATTCATTTATTTTTAAATGTAATTTTTTTTCCACTTAAAAAAAAAAAGCATCAAAAGCAATTGCTTCCTAGACAAGGGAACGGGGATGTCTCACCTCCTCATGGCTGCCTTGGTAACCTAACCGCCTGCTGGATCTAAGCACCCTGTGGTTGATTCCCTTCAATTTCCCAGCTCTGTCACCAGGCACCTGCAGACCAAGAGGACTTGCCTGCCTCTTGCCAACAGTTATGTCCATGATCGTATTCCAGAAGGAAGTTCACAGGCAGTGTTAAGCGGCTGAGCCAGAATGTGGTCAGAGCTGGCTCCCATCTGATTTGAGTGGAACGCCTCAATTGTCCCACTGCAGAGGATAATTATCTAATTGTTAATACTCTTGACTTTCCTGTTTGGGGCCATGCTTAGCAAATGGGGTGTGAACGTGAACTCTTGACTGTCTCCTGCGGCCAACAGACACAAATAACATTATGCAGTTATAAAGACAGGCCGTTCATGAAGCCGTTAGCTGTGTCAGAAGCCTTCACCCCTCTACTCGTTTATCAACCCTCGAAGTATTGGTTTATTGTTACCTATTGAGGTTTAATTGACTCCACTTTAAACTTTTAAAGATTATTATTTGTGTGCGCTGCATAGGACATGCACGCACGCATGCACGCGCATGCGCCTGCAAATGGGTATACTCTCCCATGCATAGGAGTATGGTGGCCAGAGGTTCTGTAAGTGAAAGTATGTGTGAGTGTGGGCATATGTGTGCCACGTTGCACTTGTAGAGGTCAGAGGACTCTTAGGAGTCACTACTCTTCCCCCTCGTTTTGAAGCACGGTTTCTTATTTCTGGCACTGTATAATGGTGTATAATGGTGTATAATGGTGTATAATGGTGGTCTCTAGAGCATCAAGCCTATCTATCTTTCTGTCTCTGCCTCGCTTGCTGTCAGCCTGCTGGGCTTACAGACGCTTGCTACCACATACGGCTCTCTCCATGGTTTCAGGGGTCAAACCCAGGTTATGAGGCACGTGTTACAATTCCTTTACCCACCAAACCATCTCTCCAGTCCCAGATTACCTTTCACCCAGAGATCTGGGGTTTTCTAGGGATGGGACCTCTCCGAGCCCTCCACCTTCAGCTCTCAGTGACCAGAACACATCCACTCACAGGAGCAGCACCCATGGAGCTGCTCTTGGACTTGGGCCTTGGGCCTCAGAAAGGACTGTCACTGTTGGTGACAGTCTGAGTATTCGACAATTTCTACTTAGGCTGCTATCACTGGTACCTTAGGGAGATTTACATCTCAAATGTGAACAGCTACATTGAGCTTATTTTTCTCTGCAATTCATGCCCTGTACAATTCCATAATGTGCTTTGCTCATAATAACCGTTATTATCCTCTTTTGTCATCCCCTCCCCACCACTGAACCCCTTCTTCTCAACAAATACCTCTCCTGCCTTAGTATTTTTTGTGTGTGATTCATTTCATATACTTAGGGGGTGCTTCGGTGAGCATGGGTGTGTGGGATATTGGTACACCACTAAGGATTGTAACTGTCCTTCCTGCTGAGGTACAGGTTGGTTTGTTTGTTTGTTTTTAAATGTAGTACATTTATTTACTTTTACACTCGTGTGTTACTTTTACTTTTAAATCGGTTTTTTCTTTAAAAATGTCTTTATTACATTTTAGTGTGTGTGTGGGCATGCCTCTGTGTGTGTGTGTGTGTGTGTGTGTGTGTGTAGCACACCATGGTTGGGGGCAGATAGCAGCTTCCAGGGGTTGGTTCTCTCCTTTTACCATGTGGGTCCAGGGAATTGAATTCAGATCGCCAGGCCTGGCAACAACCATCTTTACCCACTGAGCTATTTTTCCGGCCAGTTAGTTACAGTTTTTACTGCTGTGACAAAATACCTGTGTTGTGAGACAAAACTTTTCCTCGGGAGATGCAACACACACATCTGCCCACTTCAGATAGCAAACTCATGGCAGACCAAAATACAGTTGCTATCAAAGCCCAACTTGCTGAGTTTAATTTGTGTTACTTACAGGGGTATGGGTGAGGGGTGAGGAACAGAAATGACTGGAAGATAGCTGCATCACCAAGGCTCATCCCAGCATGTGTGAGAGAGCTCATGAACGCTGGGAATCGGGAGCTCACTGCACAGCCTGCAGGCAGCCCAACAGGGTGGAGAGTGTCCTGTCCAGTGTCTCAGCTGATCAAAACCTCTTCCAGGCAACTGCTCTGGTCTCAGTCTGTTTCTTTGCAGCTTGGCTTGTCTCAGAGTCATCTTTGCAGTTTGGCTTTGCTCTTCTGAGAAGGACTCTCAGCCTTTATTGCTCACCCTGGCAGGGAGGGGTGCAGTGAGTCTCTTCAGAGCCTAGTGAATCTCCTTAGCTTTGGAGACATCCTGAAACTATTTTGAGTGCTTTGCCTTCCTGCATTCTGCAGGATGGGATGTTTCTTTGCACAGCACTTGAGACAAACAATGGAAGGCAGCACGTTCACCTTGGCACTCGGTTTCACCAACATGGCGGGGAAGGCTTGACAGAGACCGTGGCTTGGCCAGAGCTTATGCTGAAGGCACTTCGCCTGTTAATGGGGCATCTTCTCCAGCCATCTTCTTCCCTATACCATGAATACATTCTTAGGGTTCTACAACTCAGCCAGACAGCACCACCAGCTTGGCCACAAGGGTCCAAACACATGAGCCTGTGGGGCCATTTCACTTTAAAACACGACAGGAAAAAAATGAGCAGGGGCTAGGGAAATGGAATGGCTCACTGGATAAAGGTGCTTGTGGCCAAGCCTGGAAACCTGAGTTCCATCCCTGGGACCCACACGGTGGAAGCAGAGAGGGAATTCTTAAAAGTTGTTCTCTGACCTTTACACATGTGCCATCGTATGCACAGGCCCATACACAAATAATAAATAAATAAATAAATAAATAAATAAATAAGCAAATAACCGTTTAAGAAGCAAACAATCAAATGAGTGGGGTTAGGCCTCCCATAATAGAATGCTTGCCTAGCTGGAAGGAAGCCTTGGACTCTGTCCCTAGATCCACATAAACTAGGTGTGAAGATGAACACCTGTTGTCCTGGCATTTAGGAAGTAGAGGCAAGAGGGGACAGCTCTAGCTGTCCAGAATCAGGCTGGAGGGTGAGGGTGTGAGTGCATGTGTGAATGGATTTGTGTATCAGCTTAAAAGATTTCTATCAGCTTTTTTTTTTTCTTTTTTTGGTGGTGGTAGTGTCATATGTAGCCAAGGTTGGCCTCAAAGTCACTGTGTAACCATGAATGAGCCTGACCTGATCTTCCGGATGAGCTGAGCTGTCCTCTGCTCTATTGTGTGAATTTCAGGCTGATCTGAACTATTCAAGCAAGGAAAAAAAAAAAAAGAAGCAACCATAAAATAAACACCTTTCAGAATACAGTGTTAATCATGGGTAATACCTATGGGATAAAAAAGATCCAAGTTAGATTCTGAGAGCCGAATGGTGGAAGAAGACTGTCTTGGGCAAAATAACTTCTGACTTATACACACACACACATACACATACATACACACACACACACAGACAGACAGACACACACACAGACACACACGGAGACTTACACACACAGAGTAAATAAATATAAAAAATGTCAGAACAGGTCATGCCACTGATATGGATTTTGGTCTGGGGTAGGCTGTTCCTTCAGTCTTCAACCACAAGTGTTTAGGTACTGGTGGCTATTTTGTAACTTAAGTCAGATATACAGTATCTGTTAGTCCTCTTGGTGAAAGGAGAGACCAGCTTCTGGAGCTGTCCTGAGTTACCCGGGCTTGATACAAAACTAAAGTGCTATTTGAAAACACAAGTTTTTTTGTTCTTTTAAATTTATGTTTATCTATTAATCCACCTCACCCCCACCTTCCTGTGCTCTGGAGTGAGCCCACCTTCTACATGCTAGGCAAGTGCTTTCCACCAAGCCTATGAAAAAGAGAGGAAGGAAGCACATTCTGGAAAACAGCATTCTAGAAACACCTGCGCTGACCAACCACCTCTGCAGCAGAAGCACTAAACTGCCAGTACTTAGAGGGAAACAGCTCTGGAAGGCCTTGTGTCTAGTGTTGCTGGTTTCCAAAGACCAATTCTGAACTGCTTACCAAAGGAGGTTCCTGCAGTCAGTCTCCTCTTGCACCACTGATACATTGCTCAAGCTGTCCAGAATCAGGCTGGAGGGTGAAGTGTGTGAGCATGTGTGCATATGCTTGTGTGTGTGTATGTGCAAACGTGCACACATGTATGTGCATAGATTTGTGTGTTAGCCTAAAGAGTTACCAGCATTTTTTTTTTTTGAGGTAGTGTCTTAGGTAGACAAGTTGGCCTCAAATTCATTGTGTATCTCTGATCAGTACGATCTCCTTGAGCTGATCTTCCAGCCTCCACCCTCAGTGCTGGAATGACAGGCATGTGCAGACCCACACACACCCACAAGTGCACACATGCACATATAGACACACATGTTGGATATGTTTCTCAGTTGCTCTTCACCTCCTTTTTTTTTTTTTTTAAATGTGGGTGCTGAGTTTGAGTCTTCATGCTCACACAGTGAGCACAAACAGTGAGCCACCTCCCCAGGCCATCCTCAACCCATACCTGTTTTATTTTATTTTTTTTTTTAAGACAGGGGTCAATGGCTCAGTACCTGTTTGTTTTTAAACATGGGTTCTAGACATCAAATTTTTGTTCTTATGCAGTAAGGTAGTTTCTTTTCTGTTGTTGTGATAAACACTCTGTCCAGAAGCAACTTAGGAAAGGAAAGTTGGCTTATACAAGTTACAATTTCATCAAAGAGGGAAGTCAGGGCAGGACCTCGCCCAAGAACTGAAGCAGAAACTATACCTACTAGGGCTTGGCTAGCTTTCATAGCCCAGGGCCCCCTGCCTAGGGAATGGTGCCACTCAGAGTGGGCTAAGTCCTCTTGCATTGATTAACATTAAGACAATTTAATTCCTCACAGACCAACCTGTTACAGATGTTTCTGGGACAAGCAATAAGAACTTTATGAACTGAGCTTGTCTTCCCACAGACTGAATCACTTCACCTTACATCCCCCAGTCGCCCACCACACACACACACACATACAGGGAAACATGTTGTTCAAGCTGCCAGTCTTATACTTCTTTTTGAGACAGGGTCTCAAAAATGACCTTGAGCTGATGATCTTCTTGCCTGTATCTCCTGAGTTCTGTGATTGACAGGGATTTTCCATCACATCCACTTTCCAGTGTGCTTGGGATGGAACCAGAGTTCCATGTATGCTAAGCAAGTGCTCTACCGTCTGAGCCCCAGGCCCTGCCCAGCTTCAACTGGCAGTTTTAAAAGCCATTTATGACTGAGCTGATTCATAGAATGTCTGGCCAGGCTGAAAATAGCCAAAAGCCTGTGTTTAGGAAATTTAAGTGCTCCTTTTCTATTTATTAGCCATTATTATTATTATGGCCATCATGACCGTTGTTATTTTGAAGAGCTGGGGATGGAACCCAGGACCTCTTGCACACCGAGGAGGCTTTGCCAGTAGTAAGCTTAACCCTCTTCTCTTAACTCCAGGCTGACATTGCCCTGTTAACAATGTTTCAAATCCTTCCTGTTTCTTCTACCACCACCCTCGCAGCTCTCCTGTGTTCTGCTAAATATACCCACAATTCTTAGCTTCCATTTTTTTTTCTTTTAAAAACGTTTTATTACATTTTATTTACTGTGAGTGTGTATGTGCACATGCCATAGTACATATGTGAAAGTCTGAGAACAGCTTTTGGGAGTCGGTTCATTCCTTCTACCATGGGGAACCTAGAGGTTAAACTCAGGTCATCGGAGTTGACGGCAGGTGCCATTTACCACTGAGCTGTCTTATCAGCCTTCTATTTTTACTTTGTGGATAACGTATGTGTGCATGCACGTGCCAAGTCTGGAGGTCACCTTTGAGTGTCTTCCTCTGCTGCCTTCCACCTTATTTTTGAGAGTGTTTCTCACTGAACCTGGAGCTTACTGATTGGTTAGGTTGACTGGCAGAGGCTTGTCTGCCACGTTCCCAGCTCTCCCTCCCCACTTGCTGGAGAGGTTACAGACTTGTCATTTTCTGTGGATGCTGAGAATATGACCTGAGGTCCTCATTGTCTCCCCAGCCTTGGGATTTTCTTATTTTTTAAAAATTATTTTTAAATATGATATATCAAAGCAACATTGATTGCTTATTAAGGAATTTTTAAAAGTTATATTTGTTTATTTATGGGGGGGCAGTCATGCATGAGTGCAGAGGTCAGAGAACGACTTGTACAGGAGTTTGTTCTCTCCTTCCACCATGTAAACACAGGTTGCCAGGCTGAGAGCATATTCGCCCCTGACCCATCCTGCTGAACCTTGTGGAGCATTTTTATCCTCAGCTGCCTTTGAGCGAGACACCAGTCCTGCTCTTTAAAAAACCCAGCAAGCCAGCGGTGGCGCAGCGGCTAAGGCAGCCGCCGGTGCCCTCTGCTCTGTCTCTCCCGGTTCGAATCCCGCGAATCCCACTTTCCCTGTGTGAGGTGGCGCACGCCTTTAATCCCAGCACTCCGGAGGCAGAAGCAGGCGTATTTCTGAGACCAGCCTGGTCTACAGAGTGAGTTCCAGGACAGCCAGGGCTACACAGAGAAACCCTGTCTCGAAAAACCAAAAAAAAAAAAAAAAAAAAAAAAAAACCGATGAGACCTATCAGATGCGTTTAGCAGGAAGACACAGACCCACCTAGGAGAATGTCTTGCCTGGGGCTGGCTGCCACAGTTCCTCTGAGTTACTCGTTTTTTAATCCCTTTATGTACATGAGCGTTTTGCCTGCGTATATGTTTATATACCATGTGTATGTATTGTCTCTGTGCAGGGTGGAAACGGGTGTCTGGACTTACAGATGGTTGTGAGCCACTACATAGGTGCTGGGAACTGAACCGAGTTCCTCTGGAGGAGCAGCCAGTGCTCTTAACCACTGAGCCATCTCCCCCATTCTCTTGTTATTTTTTTAAATATTATATTTTAATTAACTCTTTGATAATTTTGTACAATATATTTTAGTCACATTTACACCTAGAACTTCCTCAACTGCTCCCAGCTCCACCCCATCTCCCTGGCCTTCTCAACTTCTTGTCTTTTTTCTTCAATAAACTTCTGAGTTTAATTTGTGCTGCTTATAGGCTCCTGGGTGTGGGCTGTCCCTGGAGCGTGGTGACCAATCAGTGGCCAAACTTTTAAAGAAAACTGTGTCTCTGTTTCCCAGAAGCCATCAACTGTCAATAGCTCTTCAGGTAGTATGGGGCTCATCTTGGGATGCTGACCAGCTTAATTTTGTAAAGGCTCAGTGGAGGCAACCATGGCTGCTGTTGTTCACGAGTGCCGTGGTCCTGTCATGTCCAGAAGACAGTGGTTTGCTGTACCTCTCTCTAGCAGGCTCATGCCTGGTATTCTAGAATTATCAGTGCTGAAGTTGAAGGATTGTAAGTTCAAGGCCAGCCTGAGTTACAAATGAACATGCTGTCTCATACAAACAGTCAGTAAATATGCAAGAAAGTATGTAGCGTTGAGTTTACCATTTGGATCCTATTTAAGAAGCCACCGTTCAACAGCGGTCAGTACATTCACATGTCTTCATGGCCATCCCAACCATCCATTTCCAGAACTTTCTTCTGTTCCAAAATGAAGTTCTGTTCTTATTAAACATTAGCTCCCCTTCCTGCTGTCGTGCTGGGTACCTGCCATTCTGTCTCTGGATTTGATGACTCTAGGAACCAGCAGCATGTCCCTGGAGGATCACTTCCTCTGTGCAAAAAGCATGATGTCTTCAGGTTTCGGTCCATATTGTAACAGATATGAGGACTTTTCTGTTTCTCTCTCTCCTCTTCTTTCTAACCCTCGCCCTGATCTGACTCTCCTTTCTCCTTTCTCCTGCTCCTCCAGTGTCCTCCCTTTATTCTTTGTATCATTGCTTAAGAATGCAACTAACCTCTTTGAGAGTCATTTTTATTTGTGTGTGTATGCCTGGTTGCCATATGTATGTATGTGCATGCATATGTGTGTGGACGCTTCAGAAGCCAGAGAGAGCGTTGTATTTACTTACAGGTGGTTGGAAGCAATCTGACACGGGTCTCTAAAAGAACACTCTTAACCACTTAGCTATCTCTCCACTTTCTTTGAGATGAGGTCTCTCACTGGTTTGGAGTCCCAGGGGATAGAGGTGTTCACCACCATACCTGGTGTATGTGGTGCTGAGGATGAAACCTCAGGTTCCCTGCATGCTTTGTTGTGGGTTGAATGTCCCCTACAGGTTCCTGTATCTGAACATTTAGTTTCCAGATGGTGGGATTGTTTGGGGAGGTATAGCCTTGCTATATGTCATTGGGGGCAGCCCCACTTCCTGTCCCCTCTACTTGCTTCCTGTGTGGATAGAAATGTGACTCATTAGCTTCCTGCTCCTGCTACTGTGTCTTCCCTGCCTGTTGCCATGCCTTCCCTCTATGGTGGGCTCTAGCTTCCTAGAACCTAGTAACTTTCTTACTGAGGTGATTCTGTATATGTCTGGGGACATGTTGTCACAGCCGGGAGGTTCTATTGGCATACGGTAAGTAGGTAAGGACAGGTAGGTAGGCAAGACATCGTATAAAACCTGGTCCCCACCACAGAGAGCACAGCAGCTCAAAATGTCATATCTAAGCTGATAAACCCACCTCTGAGACAGCAGGTCTGCTGGGAGTATGAGGCTTGAGTCTGTGACATGGGACTTCCCGCGCTGGGATTAGCAAGGCTAAACTGAAGGGTGAAGGGGGGCGGGACTTCTTCCTGTCCTGTCTCTAAAGTTCTTGTAGAAAGGAGTGTCTGTGGCTCCTTTGTCAGAGCATGCCATTTGTGAATTGCTGCAGAAGAGTTTTGTACTTTCCATGAGGTTGGTTCCAGGGCTTTCCATCCGTGGGACAGAAGCACCTGCCTTCTCCTTCCTGACCCTGTGCAAATGTAGCTGCCCGTGTTTTGGTTCACCAGGGGTCAGCAGATCAGGCCCTTGGCTTTTGTTGCCAGTTGATTTAATTTGTTACTCATAATAAAACTGGAACTCACCTGGCTCCGAGCCCTGGGCCGTTAAGAATGCTTGCTAGAATACACTATGTAGACTGGCTCACTGGAAAAGCTGAGAATAGCAGCTAACTCACCATGAGCAGAAGGGCTGACAGAGGGAGGAGGGTCACTCTCCCAAATAGAATTTACTTTATTGCTTAATAAGTCAACAGATTCATTAGAGGGGACACCCCCAACCCAATTTTTCTTTCCTGTGAGATAGGTCTCATGTAGCTCAGGTTGGCCTCCAATTCATTGTAGCTGAGGATATCCTTAGAGTCTTCTGATCCTCCTGCCTCTACCTTCCCAGTGCTGGGATGGTAGATAGGCATCTGCCAACAGGCAGGCCTGGGGTTAGGCAGTGCTGGGGATAGAACCCAGGATCTTGTGCATGCTATATGAGCGCTCTATCCACCGAGCCACATTCCCAGGCTAAGGCTCCCACTGTAAGAGCAGACGTTGATTGGTGGATCATTGGTGTACAGAATTTTAAGAAAGCTGATTACCACTGTTACTGTCTCAATCCCCAATCTTCTTCATCTGGAAATTTCCATAGAAACAGGATTATAAAGTCTGGTTTTCCATAACTTACATTGGTGTGCATAGCTATGAAGAGGTGTGCATATGTTGTTCAGCTGCTAAGTGTCTGAAGGATTACAAGTGATCATTGTGTAGCTCAGTGGGTAGAGCATATACAGAACTCTGGGACTCGTCCCCAGCACTCTGTAAGCCAGATGTGGTCGTGCACACCTGTTATCTCTGCACTCAGGAAGTAGGTGCATGCAGGAGGTTGGTTTTTGACACATGAGAGATCTTGTGTCAAGAAGCAACAAGCCCCTACAATTCATTGGTGAGCACTTAGCATAGTACCTTGTTCAAAGAAAGGTGCTGACATCCAGGGGTAGAATAGAAGAAAAATTGCAGCCCATGCCTTCATGGCATCTTTGAGATGGCAAGGGCCTCTTATCCAGTTTAGAGAACTGTTTCCTCTTGCATCAGCTCCACAAGGTAGGCCTAATGACATACCATTTTTGAAAAGGCTCAGAGAAGTTAAGACACTTGACTAAAATATCCCAGCATCCATCAGGTAATGGCATATTCATCCTCAGGTCTTTATGCCTTTCTGGCTTTCACCTCCTCCTCCTCTTCCTCCTCCCCTCCTCCTCTTCTCTTCCTTTTCTTTTTTTCTTCTTTCTTTTCTTTCTCCTCCTCCTCCTCCTCCTCCTCCTCCTCCTCCTCCTCCTCCTCCTCCTCCTCCTCCTCCTCCTCCTCCTCCTCCTTCTAAGACGTATCTATTTATTTTGTATATGTGGATTTCATTTCTAATCTTAGATGTAAATACTGTACCAATGTAGCGCTGCCCCATGTGGCTTTGCCCTGCCTCTCTAATGTTCCACCAATCAGCGATGTGGCTTTGCCCTGCCTCTCTAATGTTCCACCAATCAGCGTTTTTTAAAATTCAAGCCACATCAACGAGCTCACCCATTCTCTGGCATCAGAGGGTTAGAAGACCCTCTCACAGGTGCCTAAGGAGCCACATAAGTGGGTGGAGCCTTCTGCCTCACATTTCCATGGAGCCAGTACCAGTAGGCAGGGCCTTTCTTGGCTCCTCCCATCTATTTCCATGGAGCCCCTGCAGTTGGTTTCTCACGTCCTTGAGAATTGTTTTCTGGAGCTGGTCAAGCTCGTGATGCTGTGTATATGCACAAGTGTATATATGTGCATTAGGCCGCACTTTTCTAAAGCAAGGTTACTGATTGGATAGCCACGGTTTAATTTTCAAGGATTCCCCGCCCCCTTTCATTTCCTTAAGATACATTCAAATTTGTCTTTGTATCTCTTGGGACTCGGTGAATAATGGACGGCATAGGCCAACGACTGCCAAGGAAACAGATAGGAAGGCGATTTGGGGACAGATTTTGAGTGTGAGAACCCAGGTGGACCTTTGATCGTGAGACTTCAAAGGGAGAGTCGAAGCCTAAGTGGAATCCGGAGTCTAGAAGGGAAGGTGGAGTTGGCTAAGAAAGGGGTCATGTCTCATGGAGCTGGGTAGTGACTGTATCTGCCTTAAACAGGTTTCAAGGAGCTAACATCTGAGAGTGCCGAGGTGGAAGAGGTTTTCCGGGAGCTGCGGAGTAGGAAGGGGTGCAGGCACTTCATTGTAAATCCGTTTCCACATTCAAGGCCAGGTTTCCTGCGATTCTCCTTTCTCTGGGCAGGGTAGGAAGACGTAACTGGGTGGACATGTGTTTTACTGGAGATTATAACTTCGTTTGTTTTAGTGAGAATTTCTTGGTTTCCAACTTCCTTACAACGTCGCCAACTGCTCCTCCCCCAGCTTCTGTCTGTATGAGCTGACTTAGCTGCCTCCTTTTAAGAAAACTCATTTTCGTCGTGAGCCCAAATTTCACTGTAGCTCATGTTCCCAATTCCCCTGGTATCCCACAATCATAGGCCTCATGGAGAAATGTGCTCAATAGCCCTCAAATTATGGTTTTCTACATCTTGATTTCTGAGAGGAAAATTGGGCATTCCGCGTTTTCCCCTTTCAATCCTGACCGTTCTGCTACTGTGTGGGAGGCCTTACAGACATTTCCAGGCAGTGACAAAGGTACCTATATATCTATATCTATATGAAGTGTAGTCATTTTACAACCTGGTATTGTGGATTTTTTTTTTTTTTTTTTTTTTAGAAAAAGTTGTTTTATTTAGATTGTCTGTCTGACAAGTCTTTTGGGATGGATCTGGATTCTTTGAGTGTGTGTGTGGTGTGGGGGGGGGAGGATATGGGTAGTGTGAAAGGGAAGATGGAGATTAGATTTCGAATTAGATTATGAATTCAGAAGTTCATGGACAGATGGAGGGGTCTGTGTATGTCCTTTCTGGAGAGTAGGGTGGGGACAACAGGTTTCACTGTCTTTCCCTTTTTCTTTGTGTGTTTTGCTTGTATGTGCTTGCATTTGTGTGTTCACGTGCATGTGGAGGCAGGAGGGCAGATCTCAGGTCTCTTTTTTGATGGCTCCTCACTGTGTCATTATTTTTGGAGACCTGGAGTCGACCTGGAGTCCCAAGATTCAGCTGGGCTAGTTGACCAGTATGCTTCCGGGATTCTCCCATCTCTGTCCACCCAGAACTGTGGTGACAGATGTGTGTTGCTGCATCTGGCTTTTAATGTGGATGTGGGAGGTCCACAGTCACTCCTCAGACTTGTGCACCAGCCACTTCAGTGCCTAAGCCTAACCAACATTCACCTCTGAACTCTGCACCCATACATGTGCGCCCCCTATAATACATACGTGATGAAATAGGAAGGAAACAAAATAAACTTTACAGGTCTCTAAGGAATCTATTTTCTGGCTGTGTCTATTTCACATACAGCACACATGTGTGCACACGTGTATGCACATACATAGATAACACACATAACACATGCGAACACATACAAAACACACAAACACACACGACACATGTTGCACACGTAATACATGTATATATAAACACATAGTGCACACACTTAAGCTTCCTACTGTTGGGAATGAACTCAATCAGAAAATAAACTGAGACTTATGCCACCTTTGTCACCATGAGGTCTGGTGGCCAACTTCACTCTGTTGGTGGCAGTTCAGGACACTGTTTGTTCAGCAGATAGGAAAGTGTCTTTGTATCCTGTTTCCTGTCCCAAACCCCAGCTGGCTTGTGCCCGCAAAGAGGCTTCTGTAAAAAGACATCTGTGGACTTGCAAGAACCTAGATGGCCAAAGGCTGACACTAGAAAAGCCAGTAATCACGTGAGCTGGCCATTTCATGGTTGAGATTGCCTCCTCCCCAGCTGTCCTCACTAGTAAGACTTTTCCATGTCAAATTTCTCCCTTTCTCCATTCCCGTTTGTTCTTCTCTGTGTAAACTGTGGTGCTCGCTCTCTCAATTAGAAAGTTGTCATATCTAATTTCTTTTGCCCTCCAATGACACATATAAATATGGATCAACATAGTAGAGAAAGATCAGCCAGGAATTCTAGGCATAAGGCATTAATAGGGGCTAAGCAAAACTTTTTAGAGACTCAGAAGAAGAACATGAAGGCTGGAAGACAACTTGGGCACTTGTAAGCTGAACTGTCCCCTATGACTACACATGTGTACCTCCTACATGAATATACACACATCCAGGGGCATGTGTAGGCACACATGAGAGAATGAGAAAGCTTGGCAGGCTCCAGTAACACCTGGATCATGTAGACTAAACTCAGCCAGGGTGCTGGAGGATATGTCTCAGTGGATAAGAGTGCTTGCAGCACAAGCATAAGGACCTGAGTTCAAATCCCCAACACCTATGTAAAAAGCCAGGTATAGCTGCGTGTGCCTGTAATGCCAGTATTGTAGGCAGAGACAGACAAATTCTGTGAGCTCCCAGCCATCCATCTAGCCTATAGCTTCTCTTTCAGTGAGACCCTGTCTTACAAGACAGAGCAATAGGTGAAGATTCCTGACATCTTTCTCTGGCTCGTCCAGATGTGTACAGGGACATATGAACTCACATGCAACACACACACACACACACACACACACACACACACACACACACAGAGGCAAATGTTAGGCAGCAAAGAGTTAAGTAGCATAGTGATAGGTAGAAGCAGAAACTAAACAGTACTCATTTTAAAGTACAGGTGGGAATATTTTAAAAAGTTAATCATCCGTCAAGAAAACCAGTGCATTCTCAAAGTACAGACATTGCCCTGGACTGGATCTACAATTGCCAGTGTTCTTATTTGGAAATGAAGTTTTAAAAAGCTTAGCCAAACAAACACAAAGACTTTTTTTTTTTTTTTTGCTACTTGATCATTTAATAATAACTTAGGACTGTCAAGAGGGCTTGGTAGGTAAAGGGACTTGCCGCCATGCCTGATGTCATGAGTTTATTTCTCAGCACCTACGTGGTGGGAGGAGGGAACTAATTCCTAGAGTTGCCCTTTGACCTTTATCCTTATACGGGGCTACACACACGGGTACACGATCTTCCTTCTATTGTTAGCTGCCTAAAGTGTTCGTCCAAGACATACACAAGGAAAGGGTTAAAAAACACGTAGAAACATAGTCTTCGTCTCTTTGCAAGAGACTTTTTTCAGAACAGGATAAGATTACTTAAGAAGCCCGATTTTCAGGTTCAATTTTTTTTTAATTTATTTTTATTTTTTTAAACAGGGTCTCATATTGCCCAGGTTGGTCTCAGACTTCTTTGTACAGCAGAGGGTAACCTTGAACTCCTGATCCTCCTGCTTCTACTTCAGTACTAGAATTAAAACGCCCAGTTTATGTGGTGGTAAGGATGGAGCCCAGGGTTCCTACCTGCTAGGCAAACATCAACTGAGCTACATTTCCAACCTCCTAAGGTGCAAACTGGCATTGCCTAACTACTAAGTCCGGAGAACTCAGCCCCCCACCCCCCCCCGTCCCGCCCCCCGCCTCCGTCATCAGACTGTCCTTCCTGTTCGCTCTTCCCCCTGGCTTCCTCAGAACCATCCCTCCCCTCAGTGGATCAAGATTCGTCCTCTTCACGTTTAACTTTGGACTTTGCCTTTCATCAGTTCTGACCTGTTCCAGGGCTCTGGTGATTCACGCACTGGCTGGCATACCTTGAATTATTCTTCCCTGATGGGAAACACTTGAGCATAATCCACTGGAAAGAACTCAATGATAGCCACCAGTCAGTAGTCAGTCCCTTAGGGGCCCTGGGTTGAGTTCTGGGTGAGCTGACTTTAATGAAGTAGCTACTGTTTATTTTTTCACATCTAAAGAGGAAAGCTATTTTAATAATAGTAAGTAAGATCATATCAACTATGCACAGTAAATGGAATATATGTGGGACACACACACACTTATTAACGACTGAGGGATCTGTTAATTGCACAACTTCCCTTCGCTCTTCTTTAGTGTATGGAAATCAAGAAGACAAGCGTGGACGGAGCAAGTGTGCGTCTTCAAAATCAAAGAACCCTAATGCAAAGACACCCTCTAGTGCTGGGGTTAGAACTCAGAGTTTCCTGCGTCAGGCAGGTTTTCTGGGTGTTCAGCAGGTGAAGAGATTGTAGCTTCTTGCCATCCAGTTCCACAAAGGGGATCCTGCTGTGTGATCCTGTTGAGCTGCTGCCCTTCCCTGGGCATCTCTCCAGCTGAGGCCTCGGGCCAGGGTGTCCCGGGCTTTGCCACGCGGTGACAAGTTCTCCTCCTGGACGCATGCCCAGAGCCCCACACCACCCGATAGATGCATTTTGCATTCCTAGCGTCGCTTTTTTGAGTGTTTGCAAAATCGTGTGCCTTCTAGGGCTATCCCGTAAGGTCTGCACCTAGGAGAGGTTCTTTGGGGTGTCCCAGACCCCGGTTGCTGTCCCAGCTGAAGAATAGGGAGCCCAGAGCCCCGCGCACACAGGGTGGCGGAGCCAGTACCCCACAGCACGCCCTTCCATTGGCTGAGCGGAAGGGCGGCGCTGCGGCCGCCACCACCCGACCTGGAATCTAGCGGAGCGGAGTGAGGCACGCTTTTGTGTTGCTCAGTCGCAGTGGTTCACGGTGGGTGGGGCTCCGAGCGGCCAGGCCGCACCCTTCATTTGCATACTTCGTCTTCAGATACGTTGTTTGTAGGTACAGAACTTCGACCCCGGGTGCACGCACCCACACAAAACTAACTCTCTCTCTCTCTCTCTCTCTCTCTCTCTCTCTCTCTCTCTCTCTCTCTCTCTCTCTCTTCCCCCTCCCTCCCTCCCCCACCCCGCGCACCTCTCCTTTCCCTGTCTCCTTTCTTCCCCACCTCCCACCTTTCCTCTCATTCTTCTATACTCCTGGCTTTTATCAGCAGCACCTTGCAGTCTGCTAAGACCTGCATCAAGAAATAAAGTCTCCAGCGCGCGTGCGCCTATCATGTTCTTATTGCCCTGGAATAGAAAAGGGTCGCCTTACAGTTCTAGGATGAATACAAACTCATAAAGGCCTGCTGCTGACCACAAACTTGTCGAAATTCAGGGCCTTTAGATTAGTTACTAGATTCCAAAGGAGAGGAATTTGGCTTGGAGGACTCGAACTTCAGAGGTGAGGGGCCCAGCGAGGGAGAGAAAGGCTTGAAATGGAAACCAACAAGATGATTTTAAGGAGTTTCTAATACTCACCTTCCGGACGGCAGGTGTGAGAGGGTCTCAGGCAAATGGCACAACTGTTCCTATTTGGAAATTTCTGAAAAGCAATGTTTGGGAGCATAAATCTCAATCTCATTCATTCTCTCTCTCTCTCTCTCTCTCTCTCTCTCTCTCTCTCTCTCTCTGTCTCTCTCTCTCTCTCTCTGTGTGTGTGTGTGTGTGTCATCAGGCTTTGGAAAGAAATGTCATAAAGTATGTGTAATGTTATGGAGACACTACAATTTTGGGGGGTGTGTCTCTGTGTGTGTGTGTCTGTGTGTGTGTGTGTGTGTGTGTGTGTGTAGGTCAGATGATAACTTGCAGAAGCTGGTTTGGCAGACATGCCTCTGCCTGCTGACCCACTTTACTGTTCCTCCACGCAGTTTTGGTCTTAAAGAAAAGTTGTAGGAATTGGATGGCTGTGAGTGAGTTGCTGACATTGTGACTCTATTTGTTTTTTATTTCTGCACTCTATTCCTGTGCAAGCACTATAGCTATTTTTCTGTGTCATTGGCATCTGTAACAGTGAGCATTTCCCTTACTTCTTCCCTGTGTTTTCTAACAAGAAAATTCCTTACACAAGGATAGCACAGTGATCAGAACTAGGAAATCAACACTACAGAATATGTTAATCTACTTGCAAAAACTCTCATCCTTTGGAGCTGTTGAGGCAGCTCAGCAGGTAAAGGTGCTTGTCATTCAAGTCTGAGAACCTAACCCACGTGACAGGAGTGCAGATTAACTCCATAGACCTGCTCTCTGCCTCTGCCTCCCTTGACAATGCAAATTAAGACATTGAAACCTTACTGCCTATTGCTACAGTGGTCTTTCGTCACGTGTTTTTTCTCCTGATCCAAGTTACACTTTAGTTTCTTTGTATCTAACAACTCTTTAGTTTTTTTTTTTTTTTTTAATCACATTTCTTTATTTGTGTTGGGAGGGCAGGCATGTGCCAGGGAGAGAGAGAGAGCGTGTGGAGGTCAGAGGACAGCCGCTTAGAGTCAGGCTCAGGTCAGTTCCTCCACCATGTGGGTTTCGGTGATTGTCAGGCTTGGCGGCAAGCCCCTTACTGGCTGAGTTGTCTCAGTGCTCATTCTTTTTTCTTTTCTTTTTCTTATTACAACAGTGACATTTTGAAGAACATCGGGTACTAGTTTTATAGACTGTCTCTAAGGCGAATGTGAATGGTTATTGTTGGGAAAGAAAATATGTAAAGACCTTGCCTTTCCGAACACATCCTATCTGGAAGCCAGTGGTGGGCTATCCAGGTGTTATTGGTAAGACTATTTGAAAAAAAAATTTTTTGTGGGGGGGGTGTTTCTCAAGACTGAGTTTCTCTGTGTAGCCCTGGCTCTCCTGGAACTCACTGTATAGACCATGGCGGCATCTAATTCAGAGATCTCCATACCTCTGCCATCTGAATGCTGGGATTAAAGGCAGGCGCCACCACTGCCTGGCTATTTGAAACATTTTTGACTGGATTTGTTAAGAGGATCTTGCAGTCACAAGACACACACACACACACACACACACACACACACACGGAAAAGAATTCACACAACAAGATTTACACTTTTTATTAGTTTGGTTTATGCTGCTGTGATAGACACCATGATCAAAAGCAACTTGGGGAGGAAAGAATTTGTTTCACCTTTTTACTTCTAAGTCAAGGCAGGACTCCGAAGCAGGAACTGAAGCAGAGACCTTGGAGGAATGCTCATTACTGGCCTGTTCAACTTGCTTTTTTATACCCAGGACTACCAGCTTGGGGACAGCAGTGCCTATGGTGACTGGGCTCTCTTATATCAATCCTTATTTAAGAAATACACCCTATAGGTTTGCCTACAGACCAGTCAGATGGAAACTGTTTCCTTAGTTGCGCACCCCTTCCCGGATGATCTTAGCTTGTGGTGTGTTGACAGAAACAAACACACCTGACCAGCGCACTCTGACTACTTGCTTGTACTCTGAAACTTTCTTCTTCTCCTCCTCCTCCCCCTGTTGAAGAGAAGGGAGCTTCTTCTCTTCAACCGCCTTCCTGTCCTGTGTTTTATGACACCACCTTATGTAGTCCATGCTGGCTTCCGGTTTACTTTGCAGCCAAAGCTGACCTTGATCTTCCGGATTCAGCCTCCAGAGTGCTGAGATTGCACCATCATGGATCCCAGGGCTCTGGATGGTAAATTCTCTGCCAGCTGAGCCACAGTTCCTGCCCTAAGAGATTCTCAACCTCCCCACCTCAAGCCTGTGTCCTGCAGAAGTGGGTGTGGGTCAATGGGAGAACAGAGCTGGACCTTGGTTCTAGAGGTCAGGGGTGGCGTTGCTGCACTACCTGTGGTCTGTCCTTGCTCAGTAGGGGGAAAACATTTGTCTTTCCTCAGATGTGTATGACAACACCCAGCATGCTGTGTGCTTGGGTCACATTTGTTGAATGACATGAGAACAGTTTATTAAATGGTGCATGAAAGAAGACAGCCATTACGGAAGTGCACCCTGAGGCTCCTGTGCTGTAGCGCTTGTACAGCTGAGAGTAGTGATCACAAAAGAACCTTCATAAACCTTTTTTTTTTTTTTTTGAGACAGGATTTTATGTGGGCTAGGCTGGACTTGTAGCTGAGGCAGGCCTTCTGTATCTTACCAGCACTGGAATAGCAGGCAGACACTCCTATATCCCATCTGATGCTTTGATGCCTGCATACACTGTTCAGTGTTTGAATGCAAATCCCACACTTAGCTCCTTGGACTAAAACACAGGCTTAGTAGGTAGGGAGCCCTGGCATCCATCCTCAGCATCACTGAAAGAAAGTAGAACAAAAACCCAGAAGAAAACTGTATCTCCTCAAATATTTCTCCTTCATAACTCTTTTGAATTATAAATTCTTTTTATCACTTAAACATTTTTGAGAATGTCATACGCTATAAAGTGTGTTTCAGTCATACCCACAACTTCTCCTCACGTCTCCCTTCAAACTTCATATTCTCTGTTTTAAGTCCACGGAGTTCAGCAAGTGCTTTCAGGATGTGCGTGGATGTGAGGCCTGTCTACTGGAACCTGGGTATCCATCAGGCCACAAGCCTGAAAACAAAGTAAAACAAATGGAAACAAAGTAACCAGACCCCAAACTTGAACTCCCTCGCACCGGCAGTCATCAACTGCCAATAGCATCTCTGCCTGGGTAGGGGTGGGCTTATTCGTCCCCAATCTGTTTCTCCCCTTGATCTTTCCTTTTTTATAGCTTTCCCAAATCGACAGCCATTAGTGTTATCTGTAGTCACCTTGCGGTGACTTGCAACTTTATAACTGTTACTCAGTACTTTCCTGCCAACTTCTCAAGAGTATCTCTCCTGGCCTGTCCTGTCCCAGGCACCCCTGTTTCTGCTCTGGCACAAGCCTGTGGTGTAGTTTCTAACCCCAAAGAAAGAGACAAGATAGCGAACAATTTTGATGGCTCAGTGGGTAAAAGCACAAGCCTGAGATCTCAGTTTGAATCCGTAACACTTACAGAGAAGCATGGAGTGGGCATATGCCAGCCTGTAACCCTGGTGCTTCGGGGCCTGGGCACAGGAGTGCCCCTGCAGTTTGTTGGTTTCCAGCCTAGCTAGCTCCAGGTCCAGTGAGAGACCTTGTTTCAAAGAAATAAGGCCTTCTGAGGGGGATAAGAACCCCATAGGAATACCGACAGTGTCTACTAACCTGGACCCCTGGGAGCTCTCAGAGACTGAGCCACCAACCAAAGAGCATGCATACATGGGCTGCTGGTTCCAGGGCCCAGGCCGCATATGTAGCAGAGGACTGCCTTGTCTGGCCTCCGTGGGAGATCTGCCTAATCCCACAGAGACTTGATGCCCCAGGGTGAGGGGGACATGCAGGGGCCCCACCCTCTCAGAGTCAAAGGGGAGGTTCTGTGAGGGAAGACTGGGAGGGGGCATTTCAGATGTAAGTAAGGAAATAAATTAAGAATGTGATACTAGGCAAAAAGTAAAAGTTTCAAAGAACATGCGTGATAATTGCTTAAGTACTCTTGAATTTCAGTTTCATTAGAGCTACTATAGGGTAAAGATTTGTAAGAAAGATTTTTGAGAACTTTATGTGAAAAAAAAAGAAATAAGACCTTTAATAGGTTAGTAAATAATCGTAAATTTAAAGTAGAGGACATGAAGATGAGAGGGAGATGTAAGATGTGGGAGAAGTCCAAAGGGGAGTTGGCGGGGCTACTGGAGGATACGTATGATCAAGATGCAGTGTATGCCATTATGAAATTTCCAACCAATAAATGTTAAAAGAAGAAAAGAAATCTCCCAGACCTCTCCCTGTGGTCTCTGCAGGTGTACCACTCCCACCTATATATACACACACGAATAAATAAAATTTATTTTAAATTTAAAAGCCACACCCCCTCCCTTAAACATCCCCCCCCCAGTTGCCTGGGGCCTTTGCAGCCTGATCCTTCCAAATTCTAGATGTAGTGGCCAGAGGGTTGTGTCTGCCTTGTCAGGATGTTTTCTTTCCTCCTTCCTGGATGTCCTATAAATGGAATCCTACAGTGCAAAGTGCAAGATGGAAGTGCCTGGCTGTCTGCCCCTGGCTTTGTTTGCAATCATTGGTGGCTTTCAGCATCTCATGGGCTGCAAATCTTATGTGTTTGGGAAGTGTTTATTAGGGCTTTGATGAAGCTTCTTGTGAATGAAAACGGCTGACCCTTTGCTGCAGCCCCAACCCAGGGAATGGGCTCCTTCCTGTCCTTCTCTGTGTTGTACAGGAGAGCCCGTGGTTTTGTGAGTCGTAGATAACTGGCTGCTTTAATTATTGCTTCCTCCAATTTAGTTTCAGCCCTCAGATCTCCCCAGACAGAGCAGTGCTAATGATGATAACGTCGTTGTTGGCCCCGCTCTGCCTTCTGTATCCCTGGACTCAGAATCGCAGGGATGGGGATGAGAGAGGTGTTGCAGGACTCTATGCTCTGAGCATAACAGGCCAACTTCATCAGAGCAGATGTGAATACCTGCCATACACTGTTCCCCTCACCACCACAAGCCTCAGTAAGGCCTGCTTACTGTTGATGTCCCTTCATAGGAGAAGGGTAGGGTGGATTACTGAATAACCCCCAACCCTCAGTTTCTAGCTGCTTCTTCTATGGCCTCATGGTCTTTATGCTAGGGTATATAGAAGGTTGAAGTTAATGAAGGGAGTCCTCCATCTGTGCAGCAATAGAGAAGTGGTAGTCTATGCTGGGATGAAGCTTTCCTGTGAGGTGACTGCTTTGAGTCACTCTAACTCCTCTATGTAACCCACACTTGTGTTTTGTACATAAGTCCAATAGATTCTTTGGTTGGACAGTGGCAAATTTGTACTTTAGTTTGTTGTTGGTGCCCTATAAGGAAAGGAAGAGAGACTGCAACAGGATGGGGCTTTATGGGTAGAGAGCATAGAGCCTTGGGTTCCAAGACTGGCAGTGTGAATGTAGTCTCAGTGCTGGGGTAGAGGAGAGAGGGTCTGTGGGGCTGCAGGGTGTGCATGGTGAATGGCCACTTCCTTGGTTCCTAAGAAATCTCTGTGGTGATTGGAATATGCTTGGCCCAGGGAGTGGCACTATTTAGAGGTGTGACCTTGTCAAAGTAGGTATGGCCTTGTTAGAGGAAGTATGTCACTGGGCCTGGGCTTTAAGACTCTTGTTCTAGCTGCCTGGAAACTAGTCTTCTCCTGTTTGCCTTTGGAACAAAATGTTGAACTCTCAGGTCCTCCTGTGCCATGCCTGCCTGGATGCTGCCATGCTCCCACCTTGATGATAATGGACTGAGCCTCTGAACCTGTAGCCAGCCCCAATTAAATGTTGTCCTTTTAAGAATTGCCTTGGTCATGGTGTCTGTTCACAACACAACACATCCTAACTAAGACAGAAGCTGGTACCAGGGACTGGGGGATTGCTGTGATAGGCCTGACCACGTTTTTGTTTGGAAGACTGTGGATATTGGGACTTTGGATTTGGAATGCCATGGAATGCTTTAAGTGGGGCTTAATGGGCCATCCTAGTAGGAATCTGGAAGATGGTGGCGCTGAGGGTGATTTGAACTGTATAGGCCTGCTGGTCCAAGAGGTTTCAATGGAGAAAAATGTAAGTATGTGGTCATAGTGTCTGTTCACAGCAGTAAAACCCTAACCAAGACAGTCTCCAAATATGCCTTGGCCAAAGCAGAGTTGAGAGTCTGGAGTAATTACAGTTGAAATTGTAGTGAACTGGATTGAACCACAAACACTTGGCTCCTCAGGAGAAATCATAGTCTTTATTAATGGTTTTTGGGAACGTAAAATGATTCAGTGGCTGGAGAAAAACAGTATGGTGGCGCATTAAAAAAATTAAGAGGATTAACGTAGTTGGGGTTTGGAAGGTGGCTGGGTAAGAATTGTTAATGTGCAAGCACGAGGAACTGAGTTCAGATCCTAGCATCTATGTAAAAAGCAGGGTGTGGTCATGCGCATGCCTGTAACATCAGAGAGGTAGGAGGGAGAGACAGGAGGATCTTTGGGGCTTTCTGGCTGCCAGTCTAGATCTAGGTTCAGTGAGAGACCCTAGGTTCAGCATGTATCAATATTCAGCAATCCCACTTCTGAATATATGCATGGAATAATGAAAACGGGACCCAGATATTTGCACACTCATGTCCATAGAAGCATGATTTATAATATCACAAAGATTAAGGCTAAGTGGCCACATTACAATGAATGGGTCAGTGAAGATGAGCCACCCCTGAATCTTATTCAGCCCTAAAAATAAACTGAAGGAGCCTCTGATACATGATACATGTGGGTAAGTTTGGAGGACATGATAAAGGATTCCATTCATCCGAAGTCCCTAGCAGAGACAGAAAGTAGAAAGGTGGGTTGTGGGCCTATGGAGGGGCCGTGAGAGTCACGAGATTCTGTGGATGGTTGATGGGGATGGCTACACAGCCAGACAAATGCTGTTATTAATTAATTAATTCATTAAAATTACATACATATGCATGTGTGGTAAACATGTTTCTCTCTCTCTCTCTCTCTCTCTCTTTCTCTATATGTGGAGGTCTAAGGTTGATATTAGGTGTCTTCTTTTATTTCTCTCCACCTTAAATATTGAACTCCTGATGTTCCTGTCTCTACCTCTTGAGTTCTGGGATGGCAGGAGTGCACATCATACCCATTTTTGGTGATGTTTCAAACCCACTGTCTTGTTCATGCTAGGTGGCACGATTCCCTACCCAGCCACATCTGCATCTAGAGATGGAAGCTCTTAGGGCATTTTTACCATAGTTAGTTTTATTTTTGCTTTGTGTGTTCAGTAACTACATTACATGCTCCAGGGCAGAAAGGACTACACATTGGACAGCTCGTATTTCTGCCATGGTAGAGGATTGACTCGGACAGTGTTGCTGACAGTATGTGGAACTGGCTAGTGAACTGGGACCCACTTGATACTGGGAGAGTTACACTTGAGAATTTGGGAGAAATCTGGTTCCTGGCTGTTCAGTCTTGCTCCAGAAATATTTTATTTTTACTTATATGTGTGCATGTGAAACACCAACAGGTGCCTGCAAAGCCCAGGAGAGGGCATTGAGTGCCCTGGAGCTGGAGTTAAAAGTAAAACACCTGCTTGTCGTGGGTGCTGAGAACTGAACTCAAAAGTCTTTTGCAAGACAACAAGTGCTGGCAATACTATTAAGCCATCCCTCCAGCCCTTAGGCATAGCATGACAAGAGTATGTGTGCCCTTGAAATGATTGCCTACTACTGTATCTATCATAGACATAGACTGTATGGACTATAGGAAACATTATTTAATAGCGTGTTACATTGTGTCTCCTGCCAAGGACCTGGTTCCTTGGCTTCCTGTCAGTAGCCTGAAGTTGATGGTAGTAACTGGCAAATGCAGTGAGTCAGGTCTCTCGCCCCGTCTTCCTCTGGTGGTTGGTTAACTTTTGCCAAGTGTGGCGCTGCTTTGTAGGGGCTACTGTCTTTTTTTTTTTTTTTTTAAACAGAGCAGTCAGACACGCGTCAAGTGCTGTTTGAGTGTGGCTATTATTGTTATTATTTTGTTTGGCCGTTTGTGCAGACAGAAATTGGACAGAGTTCTTGACCAGCTGTTCTGTTTTTCCTTCTTGTCTCTAGTTTGCCCAACCATCTGTAAGTCACATGGCTGCACAGCTGAAGGCCTGTGCTGCCACAAGGAGTGCCTGGGCAACTGTTCGGAACCTGATGACCCCACCAAGTGTGTGGCCTGTCGCAACTTCTACCTGGATGGTCAGTGTGTGGAGACCTGCCCACCACCCTACTATCACTTCCAGGACTGGCGCTGTGTGAACTTCAGCTTCTGCCAAGACCTTCACTACAAATGCAGGAACTCTCGGAAGCCTGGCTGCCACCAATACGTCATTCACAACAACAAGTGCATCCCCGAGTGCCCGTCTGGCTATACCATGAATTCCAGCAAGTGAGTCCTGGATGAGGGGCTGGGGAAGGAACTGGAAGCTAGTGATATGGTTAAAGAGGCCATTAAAGAGGCTGAAGATGTAGCTCTTTAGCTAGAATGCATTTCTAGCATCTAATTTATCAGGGCTGGTGGCACGTGTCAGTGATCATAACATTTGGAAGGTAGAGGCAGGAGGATCAGAAGGTGAGACTCATCCTTGGCTACATTGTGAATTCAAAGCCAGCCTGAGCTGCATGAGACCCTGTCTCAAAAAAACCAAACCAAACCAAAAAACCAGAAAGAAATACCCCCCTCTTCCCTCCCCCCAAGGAAAAAAAACCATGCTAAACCAGAGTGTGTTGTGTAAGAGTGGGCTTGCTTGCTGTTGATAACTACTACTTACATATTTAAAATTCTGTGTGTGTTCATGTGTGTGTGCCATGTGTATGTGCAGATAGGTGCGTGTGTGTGTGCATGTACACATGTAATGCATAAAGTGGGTATGTGTGTAGGCACCTGTGTGTGCAGGTGGATGTTTGCACACATTTGTATGTATTTATGCATTGTGTGTGTGCACATGTGCACATGAAGGTGGGTATGCATATGTGTGAGTGTGTTCATGTATGTGAAGGTGGGCATTTGTGTGTATGTGTTTACATGTTCACTTATATGGACACATGTGTATGCAAATGGGCACTGTGTGTGTATGGTTGAGCCTATGTGTGCACATATTTGTGTGTTTGGGCACATGTTGCAGGTGAGTACAGGTGTGTGTATGTCTTCATCTGTGTGGACACGTTTGTGTGTGTGTGTGTGTGTAGACCAGTGGTTGATGTTGGATGCTTTTCTCAACCACTCTTCACTTTATTTAGTTTTTAAAATATTTTATTCTTATTTATGTGTGTGTATGTATGTGCAGTGTTTTATGTGCACAGAGGCGTCTGGGGAGGCCAGTAGAGTGCATCCGATCCCCTTGAGTCGAAGTTACAGGTGGATGGAAGCCTCCCTGTGGTGCTCGGAAGCAAACCAAGGACTTCATGCTTGTGCAGCAAGCAAGCATTTTTGCCAGCTGAGGGATCTACATGCTCTCAGTAGCATTTTTTGTTGTTTTATACTGTTTGTGTCCTGGGCTTTGATGACAGACTTGATCAGCAGGGAGGGGCTTCTTTGCCTGAACATCTCATTTCTGAGTGACTTGAAGATGGAGTTCTTTCGTGTCACCTGCCTTCTCCTCCTCCTTGGTTCTGTGAATCACTGTTATACCAGGAAGGTAGCCATGCAGTTCATAGCCTACCCGACCTGACCACAAGCTGGGGCATACTGTCTTAGGGATGGAGGGCTTACCCCTACACTGTTCCAGGGCTTGGCTCTTCTTCCAAGGTCAGCACCATTAAGCCCTTTCCTGCCACTTGGGTGAGAAACAGGGTTTTCTCTCTCCTGGGTGGTGTGAGTTGAATATATATATATATTCTCCCAGGTGCTTTGCTTAGGGCCTTAACTTCTTGGATGAGATATTTTAGTATCTGGGACCATCACCAAGTCGTTGATTTTTAAATTTCTTTCTTGGTTTTTGTTTTCGGGTTTAAGAAAAGGGAGGGGTGTGGGGGGATATCGAGCAAAGGACAGAAAACCAAATCAGAAACAGACACACATTGCGAGGCCTTGAGCTGACCTGCTGACGTCAAAATTCTTCCTCTCAGACTTGGGCACTAGCCAAGTGAGTGAGCAAAAGAGTGTTTTGATTTTGGTGGGAAATTTTATTTCCCGGGGTAGAAAGGGCAAGAAGGAAAACAATTTTTATTTTAGCTCCTGTGAACCTTTTTTTTTAGTGTTTATGAAACCTGAAAGTACAATATGTTTTGTTTTGCTCATTATGGTTTTTTTTTTTTTTTTTTGAACCAAAGAAGCAAAACAGCAAGGATTGCTGACCCAAATAGACCTCCATAAATCAGTCTGCGTGTTGAATGGGGCTTTTAAATTTTTTTTTTTTATTTCGAGGGCAGAAGGTTTAGCAGGAAGATTGGAGAAGGAAACATCTTTCTGTTTATCCATTTCAGTTTTTAAGAACGATTGGGACTGATGTCAAGACCTTTGTTTAAAAGACATAGCCTATAGGGCTGGAGAGATGACCCCCCAGAGAAAGCATCTATAAGATGGAGGGCTGGTGAGATGGCTTAGCAGGTAAAGGTGCCTGCCACCAAGACTGACATTCTGAGTTTGAAACCTTAGGACCCACAAAAGGAGAAAACTGACTTCCAAAGTTTGTCCTCTGACCTTCATACTACATGCTGTGATGTATACACAACCACACAGTTAGACACACACAGACACACACAGTGACACACACACACAGTCTCTCTCTCTCTCTCTCTCTCTCTCTCTCTCTCTCTCTCTCACACACACACACTCTCTCTCTCTCTCTCTCTCTCTCTCTCTCTCTCTCTCTCTCTCACACACACACACACACAGTGTCACCCCCACCACAAATCTAACAAATCTGTCTGTCTGTCTATCTATCTATCTATCTATCTATCTATCTATCTATCTATCTATCTATCATCTAATTATCTATCATCTATATGTATATACATACATACACATATATGATAGAGAACAATCGAGGCTTTGCAACATCATCTGTGGGTCTCCACACGGGCACACATGCTTACACAACACACATACATTTCCATTCTAAAGAAGAAAAAGACATCGGCTTTAAATAATAGGCATTTTTTTTAAATGCTCACCAAAACCACAATGATGACTCTCTGCACATTGTCCAGTTGTGGGTTTCTGTATTTGTTCTCAGCTCCTGCAGGAGAAGCTCCTCTGATATTGGCTGATTGAGACACTGATCTATGAGTATGACAGACTGTCCTTAAGAGTCATCTTATTGCTACATTCCTTTAGCAAAACAATAGTGATGGTTTTTCCATGGGTCCGTAGCATATCTAGTCTTAGGTTCTTGGCTACCTTAGCAGTTATCACGCATGGGTTCCATTCCACGGAATGGGCCTTAAATCTAACCAGATCGTGGTTGGTTGATCCCACAACTTTTATGCCACTTTGCAGCAAGGTATGACACAGGCAGGTCACTGTAGATCAGAGGGTTTGTGGCTGAGTTGGTGTTTATCTCTCTCCTCTGGTAATGCAGAGTACCTTCCAGTACCATGAGCAATAACGAGCAAGAGGAAGGCTCTAAGGAAGCAGAAGCTTGGCTTCTGCACCTTCAGTGAGAATGTGAGAATCAGCAGCAGGGCCTTACCATCCGTTTGTGGAGACCAACCGATAGCCTTATCGCCAATGGCCTGAGTCATGTGGGGGTTCCTTTGAGGGCCCCTTTCTTTGTCTAACAACTCGATGTGGAAGTAACTTGATTCATGTCTCTGGAGGTTTCACTTGGTGGCTACAAATGTATAGGTGGGTCGTTGTCTGCTTGTTATTTGGTGATAAGATCTAAAGATTCCAAATAAAAAAACCTAAAGATTCCTTTTATTTAGTTATGCATTTGAAGAAGTGTCCATTGTAGTAGGTTTCAATATGACCCCTCCAATTCTCCTAGTGTTAGCCGTTCTTCCCTGTATTCTCTCTCTCTTTCTGTCCCAGTTTCTCCTCCTCGCTATCCCCTGATCCATAATTATATATTCCATCTTCCCTTCCTTTGGAGAGCCTCCTCTAACCGCTAGTTACTTCTGTACACCTAACCTCTGTGGTTATACTTTAGTAGCTTGTCCATCTAAGGCTTAACAGTTAACATCCAGGTATAAGTGAGTACATACCATATTTGTCCTTTTGGGTCTCAGTTACCTTACTCAGGATGATTTTCTCTAGTTCCTTCCATTTATCTGTGGATTTGATGATTTCATTTATTTAGCGACTGAGTAATATTTCACTGTGTAAATATATCACATTTTCTAAACCTATTCATTCATTGATGGATGTTTAGCCTGTTTTCAGTTTCCGGCTGTTATGAGTGGAGAAGTAATGAGCAGGGGTGAGCTAGTGACTCTGTAGTAGATCATAGTGTCCTGTGGGTTTATGCCTTGGGGAGATGTAGTTGGATCTTGAAGGAGATCTATTTTCATCTTCCCCAGGAACCGCCACACTGATTTCTCTAGTGGCCGTACAAGTTTGCAGTCCTGCCTGCAATGGATGACTCTTCCCCTTTCTCCACATCCTCACCAGCGTGTGTTGTCATCTGTTTTATTGATCTTAATTGTTCTGACTGGTGTACGTTTTGATTTGCATTTAATGACTGAAGATGTTGAGCATTTCTCTAAGTGTTTTATCTTTTGAGAACTCTTTGTTTTGATCTGTACCCCGCTGGGTTGTTATCTTGATGTCCAGTTTGTTTTTGTGTGTGTGCTCTTTTTATGTATTGGACATTAGCCTTCTATTGCATGTGGAGTTGATAAAAATCTTTTTCTATTCTGTAGGCTGCTGCTTTGTCTAAATGATGGCATTGCTTGCCTTTTAGAAGTTTTTCAGTGTCATGATGTCTGATTTATTAGTTGTTGATCTTAGTGCTTGTGCTTCCAGCGTTCTGTTCAGAAAGTCTTTTCTTGTGCCAATGAGTTCAGGGCTAGTCCCCACTTTCTCTTCTATTGTATCAGGATATCTGGCTTTATGTTGAGGTTGTTGATCCATTTGGAGTCTAGTTTCACAGGGTGATAAGTGTGGATCTATTTTTGTTCTTCTACATGCAGGCATCCTGTTTGACCATCCGATTTGAAGATGTCTTTTTTTCCCTCCAGTGTATATGTGTGGATTCATTGTCAAAAATCAGGTATCTGTAGGTTTGTGGACTTATGTCTGGGTCTTCAGTTCAATTTCATTGATCAGTGTGTCTGTTGATATGCCAATACCATGCTGTTTTAATTACTATAGCTCTGTAGTAGTATTTGATGTGTGAGAGAGTGATACTTCCAGTTCTTTTATTATTCAGGATTGTTTTACTATCTGGGGTGTGTGTGTGTTTCTGTATGAATCTAAAAATTATTTTTTCAATTTCTGTGAAGAATTGTGTTGGAATTTTGAAGGGAGTTGTATTGAATCCTTTGGTAGGTTGCTTTTGGTAGGATGGACATTTCCTTTTTTATTCTTTTTATTTTTTATTTTTTAATTTTTTGGTTTTTCGAGACAGGGTTTCTCTGTGTAGCCCTGGCTGTCCTGGAACTCACTCTGTAGACCAGGCTGGCCTGGAACTCAGAAATCCGCCTGCCTCTGCCTCCCAAGTGCTGGGATTAAAGGCGTGCGCCACCACTGCCCAGCGGACATTTTCACTATATTAATTTGGCTGATTGATGAGCATCAGAGATCTTTGCATGTTCTGATACCGTCTTCAATTTCTTTCTTCAGTATCTCAAAGTTTTTAACTGTAGAAGTCTTCCACTTGCTTGGTTAGAGTTACCCCAAGATATTTTATTTTTCTTTTAGGTTATTGTAAAAGGTATTGTTTCTCTGATTTTTTTTCCCCTCAGTCTGTTTGCCATTTGTATGTAGAAAGGCTAAAGTGTTTGTCAGCTCTAGGAGTTTCCTGGTAGAATTCTTAGGGTTACTTAAATATACTATTATATAATCTGCAAATAAAGATACTTTGACTTCTCCCTTTCCAATTTGTATACTTTGGATCTCTTTCAGTTGTCTTATTGCTCTAACTAAGACTTCAAATACTATATTGAATAGGTATGGAGACAATAGACAGCTTTGTGTTGTTGCTAATTTTAGTGGAAATATTTTTGAGTTTCCTTCAATTTAAGTTGATGTTGGCTGTGGGCTTTCTATAAATCACACTTGTTATTTTGAGATATGTTCTTTGTATCCCTAATCTCTCCAGGTCTTTTATCATGAAGGGGTATTTGATATTTTTCGAAGACCTTTTCTACATCTAATGAGGTGATCACTTTTTTTTTTCCTTTCAGTTTGTTACATGGTCGATTACATATGTTGGACCATATGTAATCCTTGCACCTCTGGGATGAAAGCTATCTAAGTAGGGTGGATGATCTTTTTATTTGTTCTTAGATTCAGTTTGCAAGTATTTTATTGAGAATATTTGCATCTATGTTCATAAGGGAAATTGGTCTGTAATTTTCTTTTTTTGGTTGGATCTTTATGTGGTTTAGGTATCATAGTAACTCGCCTTGTAAAAAGAACTGGGGAATGTTCCTTCTGTTTCAGTATTGTGGAACAATTTGATGACTATTGGTGTTCAGCTCTTCTTTGAAAGTCTAGTAGTATTCTGTGCTAAAATCAGTTGGCCCTGGTTTTTCGGGATAGGGGGTTGGGAGACTTTCAATGACTTTTTCTGTTTCACTAGGGGTTATAGATCTATTTAAATTGCATATTTAATCTTCATTTGACTTTGGTATGGAGAAAATAAAATGATGGGTTGTTTTTTTGTTTGTTTGTTTATTTATTTATTTTTTTTACATTTTGGGTTCCTATGGTATCTGTAGTTATGTCCACCTCTGGGCCTCTAATTTGGTTAATTTGGGCCTTCTCTGACTTTTTATGAATTTGTCTAAAGCTTGCAATCGTTTTGTTTTTTCTCAATGAACCAACTCTTGGTTTGGAACTTACTGATTCTCTCGTTTTGTTTCTATTTTATTCATTTCAGCCCCGAGTTTGATTATTTCTTGCCTTCTACTCTTTTTTGGGTGTCATTTTTTGTTTGTTTGTTTTTATTCCAGAGTTTTGGTTTGATTTAAGGTTTTTGTAAGATCTCTTGATTTTTTTTTTTTTAAATGAAGGACCGTAGAGCTGTCAGTTTACCTCTTAGTACTGCCTTTATTGTGTCACATAAGTTTGTGTGTGTTGTGCTTTTTTTTTCCATTTAATTATAGAAAGTCTTTCGTTTCTGCCTCGACCCACTTTTTAGTAGTGATTTTGTTCAGTGTCTCTGAGTTTGCAAGCTTTCTGTTGGTTTTGGTGTCTGGCTTTATCCATTGTGGTCAGACAGGATGCAGGGGTTATTTGAATTTTCTTGTGTCTGTTGAGACTTGCTTTGTGTCCATGTATGTAGTCAATTTTGGAGAAAATTCCATGACCTGCTAGGAAGAAGGTATATTCTTTGGTGTTTTAATGAACTGTTCTGTAAACATCTGTTAGGCCCATTTAGTTTACAGCATCAGTTAACTCCAGCATTTCTCTGTTTCGTTTTTGACTAGAGGAACTGTTTATTGATGAAAGTGGGTATTGAAATATCCCACTATCCATACATAAAGGTCAGTATGTGATCTAAATTGTAGTAGTGTTTTTCTTTTTTGCTTGCTTGTTTGTCTTGCATGAACTTGGTTCTCTCGTGCTTGTTGCATAGATGTTAGGAATCACAGCAGCCTCTTGGTGGGCTTTGGCTTTAATGAGTATGCAGTATCTTTCTCTGTCTCTTCTGAGTAGTTTTGGTTTTAAGCCTATTTTGTTAGATATTGAAATGGCTACCCCAACTTGCTTATTAGGTCTACTTGCTTGGAATATCTTTTCCATCCCTTTACCCTGAGGTGATGTCTATTCTTGTTGTGAAAGTGTCTTTCTTGGGTGTAGCTGAAGGGTGGATACTGTTTTTGAATCCATTCTGTTAGTCTGTGTCTTTTTATTGGGGAATTGAGATCCTCTCTACTGAGGATTATTAATGGACAATGTTTTTGATTGCCACTGTTTTTCTGTGGTGGTGTGGGTCCCCCTCTCCTCCTTAATTTGCTGGTCTGGTGTTATTTATTCCTTGTGTTTTCTTAGCTGTTATTAACCTCTTTAGGTTGAAGGTTACTGCTTAAATTTAGTTTTATCATGGAATGTTTTTCTTTCCTCATCCTTTGTGATTGATTTATTTCTGGGTATAGTATTCTGGGCTGGTGTCTATGGTCTTTTAGAATCTGTAGAATATCTGTCTAGGCCCTTCTGGCCTTTAGAGTCTCTATTAAAAACTCAGGTGTTATTCTAATATCATTCCCAACCTGTGGGTCTCAATCCCTTTTGGGGTCATAACAGATATCCTGAATATCAGATATTTAAACTATGATTCCTAACTGTAGGAAAATTACAGTCATGAAGTAGCAATAAAATAATTTTATTGTGGGGGGGTCACCACAACATGAGGAACTATATCCAAGGGTTTCAGCATTAAGAAGGTTGAGAACTACTGTTCTAGAAGGTCTGTCTCTCTATGTTATTTGTTCCTTTTCCCATTCATATGGTAAGGAGTTCTACTGTGTGCTGGTGTCTAGGCATCTGAGATGGTGATTGAGGTGATTCTGGGTGTTGATATCTGGCTTTGCTTTTGTTGGGTGGGTGTTCTGATCCTTGGTTTCTATGGCTCTCTGTGGATCTTATGAAAGTGTAATGGCCATAGATTGCCTTGTTGAGAGTGCTTCAGCAGGCCAGTAGGGGGCAGAGAGCAGTGGTGGAGGGCTAGGAGAACAGGCTGAGAGGGCTTTCAGGAAAGAGCTAAGGTCATGTTCACACCTAGAGGTGGTGTCCCCAGGGATTTGGAGTCATGGGAAGATGGGACAAATGAATTGTCTAGAGAGACAGGGATGAAAGTCCTAGCAGGGACTGGGTCTGAACCAAGAGCTGAAATCTCCAGTGAATGGAGTTGAGGTAGGAGGAGGGACATCTGGTAAGCAAGATTTTACAGGATTGAGGGTGAGAATGAAGAGATCATAAAGGTGGACAAAAAAGATAGTATGATTCACCTGCCTGAGTCCATAATGTGTGTGTGTGTGTGTGTGTTAGGAAGGGGTAATCATTCAACGTCATTTTCCCTTCCTTGGCTTGTGGATTTCCAGCCTAGATGTTTGCACAGTATCTGGGATGCTGCAGCCTCAGACACCACACATTCCAGACTCAGTACCTTCTAAGACTGCCCTGGTTTCTGACATCAGCAATACTTTAGAGAGCCCTAGAACACCCATGCTTCTGACCAGCTGGTTGTGAGTTTAGGAGCTTCACTAGAATGACTAAGAACTGAAATAAACACACAGAGATACATGTGTCCGCATGGGCCACACACAACAGCATTCTTGTCTGTTTGTGCCTGTACAGAGGCAGGAGGATGATGTCAAGTGCCCTGCTCTATGACTCTCCTTTGTTGCTTTGATCTAGGGTCTCTCACTGTACCTGGACACAGGCCCCAGTGATCCCCCTGTCTCTGTCCCCTCACAGGGCTTGGTGCCATACTCAACTTTCAAAAAATTTGGGTGCTGGGAATTTGTCATCAGGTCCTCATGCTTGTGCAGCCATACCTGTGAGGTACCTGTGGTGGGTGCTTGGATACATTTAGGAGCATTCATGAGAAGGACAGGCTGGGTAGACTAGTTGCTGCTTGTGGGTTTTTGTTTTGTTTGGGGCTTGGTTGTTCTGATACAGGAACTTCCTATGGAGACAAGGCTGGCCTCAAACTTGCCATGTCTGCAGTGTTGTTTGTTTTGATCCTTTAAGTGCTGGGAATTTTATTTATTTATGTATTTGTTTATGGGAGAGGAAACCAAAGTGAACACGTAGAGCTCTGAGGATAACTTTGGGTGAATGAGTTCTCTTCTTTCACCATGTGGGTTCTGGGGATTGGATTCAGCTTGGGGGTAAACACCTTCACCTAATGAACCATCTCATCACTGGAATGTTGGAACTACAAGTGCATATCTTTCACACCCACCTGGGGCCAACTATGTAATCTGATGGTTGAGACTTCATATTCTATATCCTCTAGGAAGAGGAGAGGCAGGTAAAGAGTCGGGCTTCCAAGGCTGGAGAGCTGGGGAGTTAGCTCTAACAGCAGGCAGATACGGAGATCTGAGTTCAGAAATGCACACACTTTTTTTTTTTTTGGAAACCTGGGCATGGTGGCTTGCACTTATGACCCCAGTGCTGGGAAGGAGGAGACAGGATGATCCCTGGAACTCCCCGGCCAGTCATCCCAGGCCACACAGCATGTTCCAGGTTCAATGAGAGATTCTATCTCAAAAACAGGCTAAAATGTTCCTGAAGAATGACACTCAAAAAGTTGACCTCTGATCTCCACAAAGGTGAGTATGTATCCTCAACACACACACACACACACACACACACACACACACACACACACGCCTACACATGCATAGGAGCATATGGTCAATGATTCTATCAACCATGCCTACAGAATGAGATTCCAAGACAAACTCTATGGGACTAGGGCGATGACTCAGTTGGTAAAATGCTGACTTCAGTTTGATCCCTAGCACCCTTGGTAAAAGGTAGACATGGTGGGCGTGGTGGTCTGTGCTTGTTTTACCAGCACTGGAGAGGCGTGGTGCTGTCAGATCTGTCCTGTGCAGAAAATAAAAGAAGTTTCTTACACCAGGAAAGGAATTTTTTTTGTGTATGAGTGTGTGAGTGAGTGTGTGTGTGTGTGTGTTTGTGTGTGTCCGTGTTTGTTTGTGTGTGGCTATGTGTGAGTTGTAGGGAGATCAGACGACAACCTCAGATATTATTCTACTTTCTGTAGAATAATAAAATAATAAAGTAGGTTCTGTGAACCTACTTTCTTTGTGACAGGGTCTCCTAGTGGCCCTGATCCTGACCTATTAGGCTAGGCTAGGTGGCCAGTAAAACCCTCTTCTTCCTCAGTATTAATCTTTCCAATATCTAACAGTATGTCTGATATTTTTAAGAAAACCTTTCATTGTGTATGTATTTATTTTGTGTGCGTGTGCGTGTGCGTGTGCGTGTGCGTGTGCGTGTGTGCGTGCAGTGTTCAGTGAGCAGTTTTAAGGACTCGGTTTCCTCCTACACTTTGTTGGTTTGAACTTAGGTTAGCAGGGATTGAACTTAGGTTAGCAGGCTTGGCTGCATGCAGGTACCTTTACCCTATGAGCTGTCTTTCCAGCCAATGCCTGACATTTTTAGGTGGGTTACAGGGGTTCAACTGAGGTTCTCATACTTGTGATCTGAACACTCCACTGACCGAGCACTCTCTCAAGCCCTGGGCAATGAAATTTTAGGGGATAATTGGCTATTTTAAGGTTGTAGGAGCAAGTTGCCAATGTCTGGGAATATTTCTGGCTGTGGCAGTTTGGAGATGAGATGATGCTGGTATTGCATGGCTTGGGAGCCGACTCTGCATCCTGTACTGCCCTTGGGTACTTCATTACCAATGTGAAGACATATTTGCTTTAAAATATTTGAAATACAATATCAGTGAATTTTCTTTTGCCGTGATAAAACACTGTGACCAAAGGCAGCTCAGGGGAAGAAAAGGTTTGTTTCAGCTTATACTACTGCCTGGTCACATCTGTCACGGAGGGAAGTCAAGCAGAAACCTGAAGTAGAAACCACAAAAGAGTTTCTCAAGCTTCCTAATACAGCCTACAAGTCCTCACATTGTAGTGACCCACAACCATAAAATTATTTCTTTGCTACTTCATAACTGTAATTTTGCTACTGTTATGAATCATAATATATAATCTCTGGTAAGTAGGATATCTAATATGTGACCACCAAAGGGGTAGCAATCCACAGGTTGAGAACCACTGCTGTAGAACAATGATGCTAGCTGGCTCAATTTCTAGCTCATGTGCTTTCTCTTGTAGACTAGGCCCACCTGCCTCGGAAATGGCCACCTACAGTAGGCTGGGCCCTCCCTCTTCAGTCAACAGTCAAGATAAGTCCCCATAGTCATAGTCATGGGCCAATCCAATTTAGGCAACTCCTCAATGGAGATCTCCTCAAAATGACTCTAGGCTCTGTCCTGTTGACATTTCAAGCTAACTAGCTCAAGTGCGGAGCTCAGCACATCCACTTTAGGGTAATAGACTGACTTTGCCACTGGGATCCTGTGAAGCATGCTGTCTTCCAAATGATGGGTTGAAGGAACCCTGTGTACCTCATTGATCTCTGTATCTCTGCCTCACTCTCAGCTTGATGTGCACCCCGTGTCTGGGACCTTGTCCTAAGGTCTGCCAAATCCTCGAAGGCGAGAAGACCATTGATTCTGTGACATCTGCCCAGGAGCTCCGAGGCTGCACCGTGATCAACGGAAGTCTGATTATCAACATCCGAGGGGGCAGTGAGTATTCTTGGAGCGCCCACTCTTCCTGTGAGCTGTGAGCGGGGAAGTGCACAGCTCAGGGTATTCTGCACATTCCTCTCTCAATTTTCATGGCCATATTCACTTCAGTCCTGTGGTCTCAACTATTCAGGGAGCTGAGGCAGGAGGATTGCTTTAATCTAGCTTGCTCAGACTAGCCTGGATGATATAATCTTGTCTAAAGAAATGAAACTACATAAGAAACAAAGTGACACATTCTTCAGTGGCCCTCTAAGTAGGAGACTCATACCAGGAGTTGTCTCAAAATCCAAAATGAAAATTTTATGGTTCTACCTCTGCCTAAAATTCTTACTTTCCAATGTGCAGCAGGAATCTGTATTCTTTATATTTTATGTGTATGAGTGTTTTGTCTGGGTATATGCATATACACAGTGTATATGTCGTGTCCACAAAAAAAGAGAGGGTATGTGATCCCCTGGAAAGGCAGTTAGAGATGATTGTGAGTTACCATGCGGATGTGGGAACTGAAGCCAGATCCTCTGCGACAGCAACAAGCTCTCTTAATTAATTCTGGGCCATCTCTACAGCCTCAGGGACCTATTCTTACTAATATGCACCAAGTCTGCTGGTACAGACTTGCTATCCCAGCACTCAGGAGATAGAGGTAGAAGAACTTCAAGTGTTAGTTGGAAGTCAGCCTAGACTACATGAGACCCAATATCAAAAAGATAAAGAAAGGCTCCAAGCTAAAATCAAAACAAAACAAGAACTTTATTATGGGTTGTGTGCTCAGGTAGGTAGAGAGCTTGCCCAGCATTCATGGATTCATGGGTTTCAGTTCTCAGTACTATGCCACTGTGCCACACTGCACTGGGGGGATGTAGAAGTTCAAAGTTATCTTTAGGTAGACTTGAGGCAAACTTGGGTTACATGACACTTTGTTTCAAACAAAGAAATAAATAAAATAAAAGCAAGCGTGCTGTGTTGCAGATTTGCTTTAAACTCACTACATAGCCATAGATTATTTCCAACTCCTAATTCTCCTACCTTCACATCCTGAGTGCTGGGATTACAAGTTTGTAGGAGTGCACACACATGCGCGTTCGCATGCGCGAGAACACACACACACACACACACACACACACACACACACACACACACACACACACAGAGTGGATAAAACATTTCTGTAGACACTTACGGGAATTTCCTCTTTTTTGCAGACAACCTGGCAGCTGAGCTGGAGGCTAACCTTGGCCTCATTGAAGAAATTTCAGGGTTCCTAAAGATCCGTCGCTCGTATGCTCTGGTATCACTGTCTTTCTTCAGGAAGCTACATCTGATTCGAGGAGAGACCTTGGAAATTGGGTATGTGAGCCTGACTGTGTTTGTGACTGCCAACCAAGAAACTCATGAGTTAGAACAACGCAGGGAAGGGGAAGTGGCTCTCTGGATAAACTGCTTACTTTGTAACATAAAGACCCGAATTTAATCACAGGTTTAGAAAAAAGGCAGGCCTAGTAGTGTTGGAGATAGGTATATCCCTGGGGCTCCTTGGCTAGTTAGTCCTTATCTGGTTATCAAGTTTGAGGCCAGTGAGAGACCCTGACTCAGAAAACCAGGGTGGATAAGGTTTAAGGAATGGAATCCAGGTTTTCCTCTGTCTTCCACACTCATGAACACATTCATGCACATGCAGCATGCATGTTTACCCATGCATGTATGAGTGCATGCGTGTACACACACACACACACACACACACACACACACACACACACACACACGAACTTAGCGCTTTTGTTTTGTATAAGCCAACTGAACCAAAACGAAGCATCTGTTAGGTGAAAATGCCTGCGACATTTGTGAATGTCCATTTAGCAAGAAACACAAAATCTACTTTTAGAGCCTTTCTAGGGAAGCCAGAGGGTACTGGCTGGGATTTGCTAACTGAGTGTATATGTCAAAACTCCACTGAGAATGGAGTATGATAAATGCCTGGTCACAGCCATGTTTGGAAACTTTTCCTATTGGTTCTGTCAATTCAAAACTATCACCTTAAAGGGATAAGGGCTAGTTTATCCTGAAACCAGTTATGAGCAGCATGGCCCAGGAACACTGATAAAGGTTATCCCAAATTACATATTTCAGTGTGGTAACAGTCTCAGGATATTTTTATACTAATAGAACCCAAAGTCATAAACCAAGGTGCCTTTAAAATATGTTGATATGAACATCAAAGAGGTGAGTATCAGAAAACCATGGAAATCTCTGCTATAGGCCTCAGAAGGCATCTTAGTGTTTTGGTTAATGGAAGCTGATGGTTTGCTACTCTAGTACATTCCAAAAGGTTTCCATGTTAGTCACAAGGATGTTAGGTCAGACACGGAGGTGGTCAAGAGTGGCTATTAAGAGGGTTAAAGTCAGATCAGGATAAATTGTAATTAGACTTTGGACCTGCAACATTCTAACTTCTCCACGGTCAATTAAATTTTAATGAATTAATCAGCCTTGTAGAAGGTTCAACATAAGGTCTCATGTCCATGGTCCCCTCCCGCCTCTTCCCACTTCCCCCAACAAGACCTTTTGTTCACTTAGCAGAGACCGTACTTGCACTTTGTTGAGATACTCATCTTTTCTGGCCCCTGGAATTCCACCTCTTTTAGATATCCTCCCAGCCACTCCCAGGTATCCTTCCTAATTTTCCTCTTAGTCTCCATTTTTTTTTCTGAGTTGGCAATGTGGTTTCTTGGCCATGGCCCATGTCTTGGGATCTTGACCTACGTAAGCTGCAGTATTCAGCCTGGACTTCTCTCCTTTCCCACAACCCTAAGCCGGTCTCTGTAGATTGTCTCAGGTGACCTCTGGGAACCTCAGATTCAGCAAGTACAGTTCTGACCCCAGTTAGCATCCTTGTTTCTGGAATTCCCCTTTGCTCTGCTCTCCTTCAGGTCCTGCAGTCCTTGCTTAAGTTGCTCAAACAAATGGAAGTCCTGAGTGTGGTGTTTAAAAAGTGAGATGGACTCATGAGCGAGAAGTCTGCAGAGGGTCATTGAGAAATGCAATGGAGAAGTCGGATTCTGTGTTTCTTGTGGGCACAGAATGAGTGCCCTGTTCTCAGTCTCATTGCTGAAATACCAACAGCAAACAGGGAAAGGGTGAAAGGACATGCCAATCTACACTGTCTTAAGGCAGAGCCACACAACTGGGTTGCCAATATGCACCTTTAATCCCTGGACTTAAGAGGTGGAAACAGGCTGATCTCAAGACCAGCCTAGCCTGGTCAGTTGAGTGATTTCTAAGGCCAGCTGGGGCTACAGAGAGAGACCATTTCTCAAAAACCATTTTAAAAACAAAGAAACAAACAGGAATGTAACACCAAACCAAACCTGTTTGCAACCTTCCATAGTTTTTAATCCCAAAACTCCTTTCTATTTTATCTGACAGATCCTGGTCACATGGCTATTGCTGGAAAGCTGTGAGGGGGGTGGGGAAAACAGATAACCATCTTCTCAAACCTTTGTGATTGAGAAAGGCAATAGAAAAGAAGGCTGGAAAGGTGTTTGGGAACCAAGTTCATCATGCTTAAATTTATGCCCCTCAAATACCCATCTGCTTTTGATGATACTTCTGTCACAAATATCTTTTTATGTTAAAGCCAGGGCATTTTGATTGGCTGGGCTTTCTGGAACCAACCAGAGCTGTCCAGTAGAATTATAATACAAACCATGAATGAGACTTTCAGTGTTCCGGGTCCCAACTTAAAACTTACCTAGCCCATTATGTCGCAAATGTTCAAATTTAGAAGCATTAATTAAAACAACCCAGAATCATTTTTTTCATCTTTCTTTTTGTGGTACCTCTTTGAAAACCTACCTACCTCCCTATCTGTCTATATCTATCTATCTATCTATCTATCTATCTATCTATCTATCTATCTATCTACCTATCATCTATCAATAATCTGTTCAAGACTCATTTTCATTTAGCCCAGGCTAGCCTGAACTTGCTCTGATGACTTGACTTCTGATCCTTCTGCTTATATCTCCTGGAGTGTGCAGTGCTTGGATGGAGTCCATGGCCTTTGATTACTAGGCAAGCACTCTACAAACCAGGCTATGTCTCCAATGTTTTCCCCCTCTTGCAAGGCAGTTTGGAACTATTAGCCTGTTCACATGGTCCACAGGGTATGATTTCTGTATCCATCATGGAGGTCCAGGTTCTTTCCCTACTCACCACTTGCTAGTAGGCTGTTAATTGTTCCAAAACACAACTCTAATAAAACTCATCAAGAATATATAAAACCTTCCACTCTGTAATGCCCATAGGGATTATATAACCTAGAGTTTCTTCCTTCCTTCCTTCTTCCCTCCCAACCCCTCCCTTCCTTTTTCCTCCTCTTCCTCTTCTTTTCTTCCTCATCCTTCTTCCTTCCTCCTCTTCCTCCTCCTTATTTCTTCTCTCTTCTTCTTCCTCTACCTCTCTTCTTCCTCTTCTTCCTTCTCCTTCTTCTTCCTATTTTTCCTCATCATTCCTTCTTCTTCCTCCCCTTTCCATCTTCTTTCTTCCTCTTTCTCTTCTCCTTCCTTCTCTTCCTCCTTCTTTCTTCCTCCTCCTTCCTCTTCCTCTTTACCTTCTTCCTTCTTGTCTTCTTCCTTTCTCCTCATCCTCCTTTCTTCTTCCTCCCCCACTTCTTTCCTCCTTCTTCCAGAGAAGGATATATATTCATGGTCTTAGTCTAGTATATAGTAGACTCAAGGGTTCATTTCATTGCAGCTTCTGGGTATTTCCTCAAACCTGCTAGGTAAAGAACACTACTTTGCTCTTCCCCTGGGTTCAGCTCATATGGTTATGTGTCTTTAATTTTCCTTCCTCCGAAACCCAGTCTGACCCTGATCCCTGTTCCCCTCTACCTCTTTCTTCTCTTTCATATTTGCTTCTTCTTTCTTTTACAGCTCCTTCTTTTCTTCTCTTACTTTTTTTTTTTTTTTTTTTTTTTTTTTTTGCCATACCAAGAATTGTATCTAGTGCTTGGTACGTGCTAAGCAAGAACTCTACCATTATGGAGTGGGGGGTTATAGGCAGGCTCTCTACTACTGAGCTACATCCCAGCCCCTCACTGGAAGATTTTAGTTAGGTACATTACTCCTGACCCATGCCGTCAGTCCTCACTGGGGGATTCTAGGCAAGGGCTCTATCCCTTAGCCACACTCCCATTCCCTTATTGGGGGTTCTAGGAGAGTGTTCTACACTTTCCTGGCCATGTAAACTTGTCAACATCTTTGTTCTCCATATTCCCAAAGATGTGTTTTGCGTCTATATATAGAATGTATTTGATCATAATCACCCCCATCCATCCCTCTTGCTCCACATAGATCCGCCCCACCCCAACTCCCTCTCAGGTTCATTTCTTCTTTTTTAAAACAAAATTACACTTAGTGCACTCTGTAGCACCTGCCATCCTGGAACTAAGAACACTGGTTTTGAGTGACTACTTGTGTGTGTCTCTGTAGGAACTATTCTTTCTACGCCTTGGACAACCAGAACCTGAGGCAACTCTGGGACTGGAGCAAACACAACCTTACCATCACTCAGGGCAAGCTCTTCTTCCACTACAACCCGAAACTCTGCTTGTCTGAAATTCACAAGATGGAAGAAGTTTCCGGAACTAAGGGCCGCCAGGAGAGGAATGACATTGCTCTGAAGACCAATGGGGACCAGGCATCCTGTAAGTTGCTTCATTCTTATGTCCACAGTGGCTGCCCTCTGGCAGTCTCTACCCTAGCTGCTAGGAAGGTGCCATTGTTGTTTGTTGAGCTACAGCTTTCTGTGAGAGGAGTTTTAAAATACAAAAGGCAGGTGTGCATATGTGTGCATATGTGTGCTCCTGTGTGTATGTGTTCTTCTGTGTGCATGTGTGTATGTGTGTTTATGGATAGACATCCATGTGTCTGCAGAGACCAGAGGACAACCTCAAGTATTATTCCCTGGGCATCAGCCACTATTTTTTGTTTGTTAAATTTGTTTTCTGCCTAAAGCTCAATAATAATCTTTATAGCTCGTCTAAGAACTGCAGGAGTCTGTCGTTCCTACTTTTTCAGTGCTGAGGATAGAGGTGTTGCTGTGAAGAGACATTTGACCAAGGCAATTTTTATAATTTTAATTCGGGCTGGCTTAGTTTACGAAGCCTAGGCTGTTATCTTCATGGTGAGAACCACATAGGCAGAGAGACAGGCATTAGGCTGAGAGCTTATATTTTGATCCACACACAGGCAAAGGCAAAGAGAGAGACTGCCCCCCCCCCCCCCGCCCCAGACATTTGAGCCTCAAATTCCACCCTCAGTGACATACTTTCTCCAACAAGGCCACACCCCCAACAAGGCCACATCCCCAACAAGGCCACACCTCCTAATTCTTCCCAAACACTTCTACTTGGGATTAAGCATTTAAACATGAACCTGTGGGGACCATTCTTATGCAAACTACTATGCTCCACTCCCCTAGCGTAACACAAAATCCATTCAGTCCAACTTCAGATTCTCCATATTCTATCATAATCCCAACACTGTTTAAAAAACCAAAGTCTCTTCTGAGACTCAAGGCAATCTCTTTACTGTAACCCCTGCAAAATCAAAAAGTACATCACATACTTATAACATACAGTGGCACGGGATATATATTGCCATTCCAAAAGGGAGGAAAGGAACACTGAGGAAATACCAGACCACAGCAAGACGGAAGCCCAGAGGGGCAAACTGCAGTCTTCCTTAGGTAGCTCTTCCTTTCTGGCCTTGCTGAATGCAATACATTTCTCTCTTTCTGGGCAGACACCCCATAACTCTGGCATCTCCAACATCTCGGGGTCTCCACTGTCATCTAGACTTCATTTTCACATCTTTACATAATGACCTATTCTGGCCTCCATGCAGGGACCCCGCCTGTTAACTGGAGACCAAGCATTCTAACATATGAGCCTATAGGGTCATTCTCATTCAAACTACCACAGCCATGATGCTGGAGATTTTTCTCCTTCCCCTTCCTTCTTTCCTTCCTTCTTTCCTTCCTTCCTTCCCTCCTTCCCCTTTTTCCTCCCTTCCCTCACTTCTTCCTCCTCTTTCTTCTTCCTTCCTTTCCTCTCTTCCTCCTCCTCCTGTTTCTCCTCCTCCTCTTCCTCTTCTTCTTCTTCTTCCTCCTCCTAAATATGGGTTCTGTGGACAGAACTCAGATCCTCAGGCACCTGAGCATTCACCAAGTAAACTGTCTCCCCAGCCTGCCATGGAAGAATGTTGTTTATGGTTAGCTACCTTTCTTATGTAGCCCAGGGCCACCACCTACCCAGGCATGGCACTGCCCATAGTAGGCCAGGCCCTTCCTACATTAACCATCAATCAATTAAAAAAAATGCTTCACAGACATGACCATAGGCCAATCTAATGGAGGAAGGTTTTCAATTGAGATTCTCTCTTCCCAGTGTGTCAAGTTGATGACTAAGACTAGCCATCACACCTGCACATACATGAACAGGCATACATAGGTATACGTGTTCACGCGCGCGCGCGCGCGCACGCGCGCGCACACACACACACACACACACACACACACACACACACACTAGACCAAGTCGACTTGGCTGGCTTGGCTTTGGTTTTGATTGTTAGTTGAAATAAGAAGAGCTATTCCATGGCCTGGATCTTGAACAACATGAGAGTGGAGAATGCTAGTTAAGTATAAGCAGCAAGCGGGAATCATCCATGCATCGTTTTTCTCTGCTATTGACTGTGAATGATGAAAAATGACAAACGGCTTGACTTCCTGCCTTAACTTCCCTGAAATGATAATCTGACCTGTAATTGTTAATTTCCCTGAAATGATAATCTGACCTGTAATTGTAAGCCACACAAACTTCCCCTCCCTTAAGTTGCTTTTTCTGATCACAGCAACAAAGTGAAAATAGAACTTACCATCATCCTTCAATCCATCTCTCTTCCCGTAGAGGCAGGAGGTCGAATACTTTGGTCTGAAACTAACTATTCAATATTGCAATTGCCTGACTTTTTTTTTTTCTCTTGAACTTTTCTAGGTGAAAATGAATTACTTAAATTTTCTTTCATTCGGACATCTTTTGACAAGATCTTGCTGAGGTGGGAGCCCTACTGGCCCCCCGACTTTAGAGATCTCCTGGGATTCATGCTGTTCTACAAAGAGGCGTAAGTAGAAGGAGGTAGACTTTTGCTCCTTCTTGCAGAGACAGACAAAGGCTGTTAAGAAGAAGTTTAAGGAAGGGAATTTCCATCTTGGCTCACAGCTTGCATGGTGGGGGGCTCATGGCAGCAGGAACAGGAAGCAGCTGGTCACATGGCAGCCACAGGCAGGAAGCAGAGAGATGAATGCCGATGCTCAGACCATGCTCTTCTTTAAAATAAGAAAACACGTTGTATGTTCTTTTACATTTTCATACATCTCTGTAGTGTGGCGTAATCGTATCCATCCACCATGTTCTCCCTCCACCATCCCCTAGTGTCTCTATCCTGTTTCCTTCTCAACTTCATGTGCTCTCTGTGTTGTTAACAAGCCTTTGAACCCAGTAAGTGCTGCCCGTGTGTGCATGCATGTGGAGACATCCTTTAGAGCATGAGCAACCGACCAGTGTCCATGTCCCCAAAGGAGGGTGACTTTAGCTCCTTTAGTAGCTGCACACTACTTATCTGCTAGGAGAGGACCTTGGAGCCCGCCACCATCCTTGCTGGGATGTTGGTTGGCCTGATCTGGTTTAGGCAATCACAGCTTGTATGAGTTGCTGTGTGTAGCAGCCATGCCATGTGCAGGAGTCAACACTGCACAGGTCCTCCCAGTCAGCTTTTTTCTTTTCCTGTAGGCTAGAGATGGATCTATGTCCATCTCACAGTGCTGGGATTACAAATGTTCACTACCACACCTGGCCTTTCCATGGGTGCTAGGGATTTGAACTCTGGTCCTCATGCTTGTACAATCAGCACTTTGACCCCTGAGCCATCTCCCAGGCCCAGCAGTGATATGTTGTTAGCTCATGTTGAGAATATGAAATTTTCTATGGGTGCATAGAAAATGTTAGGGTGGGAAGAAAAAAGACCCATACACCCTAGCTATGCCGCAGAGTCTTAGTCGTTTATGTGGTAGGTTGAGAGCAGATAGTCAGTGACCGTAGTCAGCATCATGAGCTTCTCACGCCGCACGCTGCTCGCTTTGGAGAAGACCCACATTCCGAATTGGAAAGATGAGAAGGTTCACTTTGGAGAGGCTGGAGAGGAGGCTCAGCAGTTAAGTGTGCTTCTGTGCTTCCACAGGACCTGAGCCTGATTTCCAGCATCCAAGTCAGGCATCTCCCAACCACCAGAAGCAGGGGATCCAATGTTCTCTCTGGCCCTTGAAAGCACATACATATAATTACACACACTCAGACACACATTTATACTTTTAGAAAGTCACACGCTGTGGAATATACTTAAAACCCTAGCTCCAAAGAAACAGAAGTGGACAGATCTTTTGGGGTCTCTGACTAGCCAGAATAGCCTTTGAGGTGAATTTTAGGCCTGATAGTATTACCCTATCTCAAAACACAAGGCAGCACTCCCATGTGTATGCCATTAATCCCAGCACTGAGGAGACAAGAGGCAGTTAGACTTCTGTGAGTTTGAGACCAGCCAGGACTAGAGTCTGTCTCAACAGACAGAAAAAAACAAGGTACGTGGAACCTGATGCTGTTTTCCAGGTCCATACACATACCCCTATAAACACACACACACACACACACACACACACACACACACACACACACCCCTGCACCTGAGCACCAAATTAAATAGAAAAGAAGTGAGTTTGTATCTTGTAACTCTCCAAGGTCCCCACTCCACTTAGGACTGAGATTGACATTTACATAGTGGTAACCCACCTCTCCCTCTTATTTCTCAAAAGCCCTTATCAGAATGTGACGGAGTTTGACGGGCAGGATGCTTGTGGCTCCAACAGCTGGACCGTGGTGGATATTGACCCGCCCCAGAGGTCTAATGACCCCAAGTCTCAAACCCCAAGCCACCCTGGGTGGCTAATGCGGGGCCTCAAACCCTGGACCCAATATGCCATCTTTGTGAAGACCTTGGTTACCTTCTCTGATGAACGCCGGACCTACGGAGCCAAAAGTGATATCATCTATGTGCAAACAGATGCTACTAGTAAGTCCTGGGAGCAGGGGGTTGCTGTTGAACTGACACTATTATCTTTGGTAGGCAGCTTCCATGACAGGCTTTCTCCTGAGGTTGGCTTCTAGAGGGACTAAGTAAGGGCTGAGGCTCAGATTTTCAAATGTGATTAAACTATAACCCATGAACTACTTCAGAGTTCAAGAGTTCACTTTTGGGATGGGAAGGGCTTGGTGAGTAAGACTGTGTGATGGTCTCATTACCCACACTGAAAGCTGGGTGTAACCATGTTCATGCTCCTGAGTCCCAGGAGTTTCCATGTACTCGCCTCTACTCCCAGAGCCCTGGGGCTCAGGGACAGGGACAAGGTAACACTAGGATTTGATAGCTGCCAGCCTAGCTTCAGTTTCAATGAACAATCCTGTTTCAGAAGAGTAAGGAAGACAATGATAGAATGCAATGTCTGACTTCCTCTGCTGGGCTCTGCACATGCACAGACACCACATATCTAACACACACATACCATATGTAACATTCCACATATAACACACACAACATGTAATACACACACATGTATACACAGACACATCACACTTAACACATACCATATGCAACACACACTCACACATACGCATCTGCCCATCATGTATAATATGCACACATACCACTTATAACACACACATTGCATATAACACACATGCATGCACAAATATGCATATCCATAACACATATAACACACATATTACATATAATACTCACACAGACACCACATACAACACAGTCACAACATGTAGCACACATGCATGCACATGACTACCACATATAACATGCTCACACACCACATAAAACATATATGAACACACATTAAAACATACACGCACACATCTAACACACATATACACACATACACACATGTGCACACAGATTAACAGAAACGGGCACATACCACACTTGTAACGCATACACTTGTAGCACACACATTCTTGAACTCAGAACAGCTGTAATTATCCACAAAGGACTGTCTTCAGTCTTGGAGAGGGAGAGTCTGAGTGTGGTGGTACACACCTTTAATTCTGCCCTTGGGAGGCAGAGGTAGATGGGTCTCTGTGAGTTCAAGCCCAGCCTGGTCTATATAGTAACTACTAGGTCAAGCAGGGCTACACAGTGAGACCTGTCTTTTAAGAAGTGAATTTAATCAATAAATAACTTAATTAAAAAATGAGAGTTAGACCTGGTTATACACACCTGTAGTCTCATCATTTGGGATGCCGAGGCAAGAGAATTGCTGTGTGTTTGAGGCCAGCCTGGGCTACATATTAAGACCTTGTCACAACCTCAAAACAACAATAAAATAATAGGAAAATGTTTGGGAGGTAGAGGCAGGAGAGGATCAGGAGTTCAGGGTTATACTTATCTGCATTTAAGTTTGAAGCCAATCTGGACTACATGAGACACAGTCTCAAAAACAAACAAACAACCCCCAGAAAATAACAACAAACATGAAATTTTGGTTATCGTATGTTAGTTGTTCTATTTTATTATTGTTATTGTTAGTTTCTATTGGTTATAAATTAAGCTTAATTATATGTATGTACATATGGAAATATTGATCATTCACTGCTGTGTGTGGTTTCCAGTATCTACTGCAGTTATAAAATGTGCCACCATAGATAAAGGAGGGCTATTTTATATTTTTTCCTTCCTGTTGTGACAACGTTTCAAACATAGAGTGACTTTGTGTGAGCATCTCCCAGCCTCCTCATGGTGTGGCCTTGTTTTATTTTCATTTTTTTTCTCCCCCTTCTCTCATTTTTCTTTCTTTTTTATGGCTATAGTGTATCATGGCAACCTAGTTATATTTCTGTCAAGACTAACTCCTCTTCTTAGCTTCGTAGTTCTCAAATAGAGATGATTCTGTCCTTCTCAATGGAGGGAGGATGCCGGGCAATGGCCAGAGACACTTTTGGTGGTCACAGTTGGGAAGTGGGATGGTGGACAAAGAGTTATCCGCCCCAGATTTCAATATGCAGAGAGTTAGCAACGTCCTCACAAAGGATATAACCCTTGCTTCATCTGTTGTCCTGGGTTCTTCAACATCTCCACTCTCACCTTGTATCTAGACCAAGTTTAGTTTCTACAAACTTTTGCCTTCCTGGTACTTGCACACTTTTTGCTTTCTGCTTTGAGAAGTCCTTGTCCTCCCAACTCTTTCAGTCTCCACCATCTGAGTGCGTGCATTTGTGCATTCCTGAGTGTGTGTGTGTATACATGTGAATGTGGCATGTGTCAGAGATTGACACTAGGGTCTTCCCTAGTTTTTCCACGTTATATATTGTGGCCATGTCTCTCAATGAACCCAGAGGTTGCTGATTTTGGTGCTGAGTTTATAGGTAGGTTGTTATGGCCATTGCTGCCTGGCATTTACATGGGTGTTGGGAATATGACTTGTCTTTACACTTCTGTGGCAAGTGCCTTACCCACTGAGCCATCTCCCTAGCCACAGGTACCACCGTCCTTCAGAGAAAGATTTTAGGGTGTATCTTGAAGGATGCTGCATGACAGCTGAATAACACTATCTGGGGCTGGGGATGTGACTTGGTTGGTAGAGTGCTTGCCTAAAATGTATGAAGCCCTAGGTTAAATCCCCCAAGTCCCTCAAAACCACATAAGCCAGGTATGGTGGTGCATGTCTATCATCCCAGCACTCAGGAAAATCAGGAGTTCAAGCTCATCCTTGGCTATATCATCACTAGCCTGGGCTACATGAGAGTGTGTCTCAAAACATCAAATAAAAACAATTGGATGGTTTCAAGTGCTCTTGGTGACTGGGTTTGATTTTGTTACCCCAAATTCATTTTTTCCCTGGATTCTCTTTTGGTCCCAGGAACATCTTCCTAGTGCCCCAAACAGACAGAGCCGTGGCATCTCTCAGAGCCCAAGTCTATGCAGTAATTGAATAAATGGTGGCCACATAATCCACCTTGTGAATGGGCAGTAATCTGGTCATTCCTGCCCGGGCTGGGCAAGCATTTTTACCTGTCCCTACTTTTCTCTGTTGTTAAATAATGCTGTAGCAAACAACTATGGTGTCACCTGGGCCACTCCTCCCTGCTAGGTATACCCAACAACTTATATATTCTCCATCATGGTAAACTTGTTTCTTTTCTCCCTTACAGATCCTTCTGTTCCGCTGGATCCCATATCAGTTTCTAATTCCTCATCTCAGATTATCTTAAAGTGGAAGCCCCCCTCCGACCCCAATGGCAACATCACACACTACCTGGTCTACTGGGAGAGGCAGGCAGAGGACAGCGAGCTGTTTGAGTTGGATTATTGTCTCAAAGGTGAGGATAGGCCACTGTAATGGGGTTCACTCTACCTTGATTCTTTTATGGAGACACAGGTCTCTTTTCCTGTTTCCCGGGATGTGTACATGCACACGTGTGCACAGACATACATGTGCACACATGTGCATACTCCATTCTGTTTCACGTAAGACACACTTTATGTGTGTATGCATGTATGCACTGTGTAGATATGTATGGGTGTGTCTTTTGTGTGCACATGTATATGTAGATGTAGGTAGGTCAGAGAATAACTTTGGTATGTTCAAAAATGCTGTACATTTTGTTTTTTAAAATGTTTTGCTTGGTTTTGAGACAGTCTCATGAAGACCAAGCTGGACTTAAATTCACTATGTCGCTAAGGAAGATAGTGGATTTCTTGTACCTCCTGCCTCTACCTCTTAAGTGCTGGGATTCCATGATTATACCACAATGCCTGGTTTATACAGTACTGGGGATTCAAACCCAGGGCTGCATGGGTGCTAACACTCTCCAACAGAGATATACCCTCAACTCATTTTTCTTTTAAAAAATTAAAAGTATTTTTATTCCATTTATTTATTTATTTATTTATTCCCCTAGTCTCTGTGTGTGGTTACACATGTGCCATGACATGTCTGTGGAGGTCAGAAGACAGCTTACAGGAAGGAGTCTATTTTCTTGTCAGCCACATGGGTCCCAGGGATCAGACTCAGCTGGTCGGGCATGGGGACAAGCATGGGGACAAGCCCTTTTACCTGCTGAGTCATCCTACTACAGGGTCTGTTTAAAACAACTCAGTACAGTGCATTGAAGCCAGTGCTTCGTGCATACTAGGAAATGTTCTACCACTGAGCTACAGCCAGACCCTGGTGCAAGAGAGAGCTTGCCTCCGAAAGCTATTATCTGACCTCTACCCACTGTGACACACACACACACACACACACACACACACACACACACACACACACACACAATTTATTACAACAGAACAAAAAAAACACCACAACCCACCATCAAATCAGAAAAGGTGAAAATTTGTTGTTATTTTAGTTGGTGGATTTTTGTCTTTGATTCCTTTGCAGTTAGCAGTATCCTTAGCCTGTGACCTTGTAGAAGCAGGCCAAGGGGGCTGCTGGAGAGGTGTGGCTGAGGTCTGTGCTTGGATCCACCCCTGGCCTGGTGTCTGGTTTTGGCTAAGTCACGCAGCAAGTAGTCTGTCTCCTTTTGTGGAAAGGGGCGGAGGACAGATGATTCCTGGGAACGGCCCCAACTCTAAGATCATGTGCTATATGCATGCCTGTGACATCATCCCTGCCTGGGCCAGGATCACCAACTTGGTTTACCTCCTTGCATACTTTATATAACTTGAGAGCAAGTCCAGTCCTGGGTTCAGCTCTGACTTGTTGGTTCTGCATTTGAATGTAGGAAACCACCAGCTAGACAAAGCTATACTTTCTGTTTGTTTTGTTTAAAAACCAAAAAAACCCCCAGTAACTTACAAAAGTTTGATTGCGCTGTTGTTTGTTCTTAAGAAAGATTTCACACAGCCCAGGTTGGCCTTAAACTCATGATATACCCCAAGGATGACCCTGTCTCTGCTGATGGAGTGTTAGGATGGCAGGTGATCTCTACTGTGCCAGGTTTACTGCAGCAAACTTTCATTCTGTAAATGGAAATTCGTGATTACAAAGGCTGAGGGTATAGCTTGCTTGGTAGGAAGTTTCCTAGCAGTCAGGAAGCCTTGGCCTCCATTCCCAGCATCAGATTGTCCCAGTGTAGGGGTTCAGTCCTATTACTGCAGCTTTGGAAGGTGGAAGCAAGAAGGTGTGGCATTTAATGTCATCCCAACCTACATAGCAAGTTTGAGTCCTTTCTAAGGTATATGAGACCCTGTCTCAAAACAAAAACAAAATCACCTTAAAACCATGAATCCCACAAGGGTGATTAAAAATGGCGATACGTGAATATCACAGAATTTATTTGCATGTGCATGTGTGTAGATGCATTTCCACTCGTGTGTTTGGAGTCTGACTGAGCCATCTCCCTGGTGTGCACGCACACCTTTTAAATGTTACACACAGTTCCATCTCTTCTGGAAGCATACATAGGGCTTTATTTGAGGTTGATGTCAGGTGTCTTGCTCCTTGTTTTTTGAGGTAGGGTTTTCCATTGAACCTGATGCTCACCAGTTTGGCTAAATTGACTGACCAGTGAGTTCCAGAGATCCTCCCGTCTCCACTTTCCCAGCACTGAGGAATAAGATATGTGGTATTATGTTTGGTTTTTAAGTGGGTACTGGGGATTGAACTCAGGTCCTCATGCTTGCATGGCAGCCTCTTTACCCACTGAGCCATTTCACCAGCCCACAGAGCTTATAGGAGGCCTAACAGTAGTTGAGCTTGTGTGGACAAAGGCAGAGTATGGAGGCCACATTTGGAGGAAATGGAATGCCAGTGTTGAAGAAGACAGAGCTTCGGTTTAGATGAGAAAGTTCTGAAAATGGGTAGTGACAGTGATTGTGCCACACTGTAAATAGACCATGTCACTAGTTATATACCCATACATGGCTTCAATGGTACAATTTTGTGTTATGTTTATTTAACCATAATTTTGATAATACGTATAATAAATGACCGGTAGTACTTTTTTATTAGTAGCACAATTTGATTTTTAATTGTGGTAAATTTGGGGCTAAGGAAATGATACTGGATAACATGTTTGCTGTATAAACCGGATGACCCGAGTTTGGATCCCTAACATCCATGTAGAAAAAAGCATGCATCTATAACCATCACACTGGGAAGGCAGAGACAGGCAGATTCCTGGAGTATGCTGGTCAGCTAGCCTAGCATCTTGTAAGGTCCAAGTTTAGTGAGGGACTCTGTCTCAGTGACTAAGATGGAGGACTGGCAAGATGTATCAGTGGGTATTTGCTGCTAGGCCTTAGGAATTAACATTAATCATTGGAACCCACGTGGTAGAAGGAGAAAATAGATTTCAGGAAGTTATCCTCTGACATCCACAGGAGGGTGGCGTCATGTATTCACTCACATAGGTGAATGGTACATAGATACAGGTAACACAAACATACACACAGAATGCACACAAACACACACACAGCAACTTTGGAGCTCCTGGTATTATACAACTGTAATTTGACTCTTTGGGAAGGTGAGGAAGGAAGAGAGTCCAGGCCAGTCCAGGGTGTAGAGGGAGTTCATTGTCAATGGGATAACACAGTGAAGCCCTGTCTCAAAAAATGAGGTCTGGAGACATGAATTGTGATAGAGCGCTTGCTTAGCACACCCAATGAGGGCATGGCCATGGCCTAAGGAATGACACCCAAGAATGACCTCTGGCCTACACACACACACACACACACACACACACACACACACACACGAGAACTAGGATCTGTTCATCTGTTCCATCTTACTGAGAATGCACTGTGGTGTTCTGTGTGTGTGTGTGTGTGTGTGTGTGGTATATGTATGTTGGAGTGTGCTTTGTGTCCTGTGTATGTGTGTTTAAGTGTATGTGTGTGTGTGTTCTGTGGGAGACTTTACCCCTGTTCTGCCTCTCCCTAGGGCTGAAGCTCCCTTCACGGACCTGGTCCCCACCCTTTGAGTCTGATGATTCTCAGAAGCACAATCAGAGTGAGTATGACGACTCAGCCAGTGAGTGCTGCTCATGCCCTAAGACTGACTCTCAGATCCTGAAGGAGCTGGAGGAGTCTTCATTCAGGAAGACCTTCGAGGATTACCTGCACAACGTGGTTTTTGTCCCCAGGTCAGAACTTTGCACGGGCCAGCTCTCTTTCTGTCTGTTAGCTTGGTGCCATGACTTCTTAGGGAAGGAGGTGAATGAACTCAGGAGACTATGTAAGTGGGGAGGTGACTGGAGCCTAAGCTTAATTGTGTGTTTGTGGTTGGGGGGGAGGGGGGGAAACTGTTGTTGGGGAGAGGACTCAGTTAGGAAAGTATTTGCCCTAAAATCACAAGGACCTGAGTTTGGTACCCAGAACCCACGTAAAAAGCCAGGTGTGTGCTTATATCCCATTACCGGGGAGGCAGGCACAGGGTTCCTGGGCCTTTCTGCTAGCCAGACTGGTGTAACTAGTAACATCTGGGCCTAAAAGACACAAGGTGGACAACATCTGGGGAACCATTGCTAATGCTGTTTTCTGGCTGTACGTGCATGTCTACCTGCTCACACATGTGCACTTACACATATATGTACACAAATAAGTACACATGTGACCCACAGGTGTATTTGTGTGTATACACACATGTACAAGTATACATGTGACTCACAGGTGTGTGTATACATGTGTAGGCATGTACACAAATAATGCATGTGGGTCACATGTGTACTTGTACATGGATGCAAACACACACAAATATGTCCGTGGGTCACATATGCACATACACATGTGCATACACACACAGAGATACCTCTATGGATATGTATACACATGTATGCACACACACAAATACACCAGTGGATCACATGTTCATGTACATATGTGTGCACACATATATAAATATGCTTGTGGGTTACAAGTTTCTTCTTTTTCCTGTGCCTGATTTGAGCTGAAAACAAGCAGATATGCCTGGATCTAGTTCCCATCCCATGTATATGTCTTACAGAATGTTGGAGCTCTGGGTCTCAGGGACTCTGGATGCTGTGTGTCTTGGCTCCCTACTCTTCTATGTACTGGTTTGAGCAAGTCACTATACTGCTCTGTGCCCCAGTTTTCTTATCTACACAATGGACCTTTGGGGTCTCTAGTGGATTGGTTCCAGGATCCTGTGGTTACCCCCACAGACTCTCAAGTCACTTAAATAGATGTCATAATATGTGCACAGATCCCCCACCTTCTCATATTAAATCATCTTCAAATAACTTATAACATCTTCAGACAATGAACATGCTATATAAATAATTTTTACACCATATTGTGTAACATGGGCACCATGACAAGGAAAAGGCAATGTCGTTCTTTGACAATTTCACATATGTATATAATGTATCTTGAGCCTATTGACCCTCAGTTTCCCCTGTAGACTCCCATCAACATGTCTGCCTCTTTCATGTTGTTCTTGTCCTCTTCTTCCTTCTTATGACTCATTGAACCAGTTAGCTCCGCCTGCTGGGATGTTGAGTGGTTTTGGCTTGACCTCGTGCAGGTCTTGTTCAGGTAACCAGTGCTGTATTGAGTTCATAAGTGCAATGACCATGTCATGTCCAGACGACAGCATTTCATAGCACCCGCCCATCCTCTTGGTTCTTACAGTCTTTCCACTTTCTCTTCTGCACTGGTTTTTCCATGAGCCATGGTAGTGGTGTTGATAGAAATTTCCCATTTAGGACTGGGGACTTGACAGTCACTTATTCTCAGCACTTTGATTAGCTGTGACTCTCTGCCCAGTGTGAAGAGAAGTTTCTCTGACCAGGGTTGAGAACAGCAGTAATCTATGTGTGTAAATGTAAATACTTCAAGAGCAGTTTGCCATCATATTCATAGGCTTCACATTAGGGCGTATAACTTCCTGAACTAGGCTTTTGAACAGGGTTGCACATGAATTCTCTCCTGTGGAACAGGCCCCATATCCCTCAGAGCAGTTGGTTACCTCCTGTAATGGTCATGCTACCATTTATAATAAATTAGTGGCATATCTTGCCTGACAGGTCTACTGATAATTTGTATCCATAGTTGGTTGAGCTCAAGAATGCAGATCTGGATCCCATGGGCCTGTTGTATAATCGTCCTCTGTGTTCTAAGGCTGTAAACCTGAAAGGCTCACTCAGGGACTCTCAACAGTGGCATTGCCTACTTGGATTCAAGTTACTCCTCTGTAGTGGGACCCATCCTAGACATTGTAGGGTGCTGACCTTCTTGGTCCCCAACTGCTCAATTCTAGTAGTGCCTCTTCTCACATGTGACTTCCAGAATATACTTCCAGAAACTTGCAGATGCTTCCAAAAACATGAGCTTTGAATATGCCTGCTACTCAGTTTTTTTTGTACCTTTCCATCTTTGTCTCCAAGTTCTTCATTAGATTTCTCCTCTGCCCATCTACCTCCCAAATCGGATGCAGTTTCCCATTTCCTGAGCACATCAAAACTCTAGAAAGTCTCTGTTTGCACTAAACAAAGTTCTACTGTGTCTGTTCTAATGTCCACCATCAGTTTTGTCTCCAAAACCATTATTATGTTATTTTTTTCTTTCTTCATGGAATCTTCTGCCATAACTGAATCCAAAGTTCAGGGTTCAGGAGACTGTTTGGTCAGTAAAGCACTCTCTGTGCAGCCACGAGGACCTGAGTTTCATCTCTAACACCCATGTTAAAAGAGCACAGTGTGGTAGCACTCGATAGTAATCCCATTGCTAAGCCAGTGGAGACTGTAGGTTCCCTGAGGCTTGATGGCTAGCCATCTCAGCCAACTTTTCAAATCCCAGTCCAGTGACAGTCTTTATCTCAGAAGGTGGGCAGCAGGTGAGGAATGCCCTCTGTCCTGCACACACACACACACACACACACACACACACACACACACACACACGCACACTAAACAGTAGAGACTCAAATGATTGCATAAATGGCTGAGTTGTTTATGTAGTCATATTTGACATTCATGGCAATAGCATCATGTGAAGGAGTTTTCTCCCACTTTTCCTTCTGTTTCCCTGCATTACGTTGAATTTCAGGAAAGGTGTAGTTCTCTCCCACTCATTAATGATGGGTAGGACTTGTATCAGTGTTCTTTCTGTTACTACAATGAAATACCTAAGACTCGATGCATTATAAAGAAAAAAATATTGATGTAGCTTACAGTTTTGGATCTGGGCAGCTTTGATGATGATGTATCAAGGGAGATGGCGTCAAAGTAGGAGAGGTATTATATTGTATTGACTGGGGAGGAGTCAGTAATGAGCTTCTGCTAGGCCCTGCCTCTTAAAGGGCCCACTGTCTCTTATTACCAATCTAAGGACCAAATCTCCAGCAGATGAACCTTGGGGAAAAACAGAGTCAAACCACATCCCAGACATAACAGTGTTGTTTCTTGGAGGGAGTATTTCCTCAAGGGTGTCAGAGTCAAATGGTCCTTTGGTTGAAATTCTGCCTTTCCTCAAAGTGATGAATTTTGTTTTCACAGAACAACCTCTTCAGGCAATGGTGCTGAGGACACTAGGTATGACTCAGCTGTGGGACATCTCTGTGGCCACTGTGGCTGTTTAATCAGTGTGTGTGTGGGGGGTTGCTAAGTACAAAATATTAGAGATTTATGGGGCTTTTAATTTATTTTTTGCATGTGGTAAATGCAGCTCTTGAGACTGGATGCTTCACAAATTCTCCAATTAAACACCTTCACTGGGAAATGTAATTTGGGCATGAATGTGGGGAAAATTTTCTAACTAACACACTCTTCCTAAAATATGCGATCAAGGCACAGTCCCTGGGTCCTTCCTCGGTGGGTCATTTTCCCTCCATGCCTGAGGCTTGATGTTCTAGCTTCAGGTGGTAGGAAATCCTACTTGTTAATAAACCCAGACTCATCATTCTTAATGACCATTTCTCTGGGTCTTTAGACAATGCAATATGACAAGAAAAGATGGCAGATCAAAGGAATACAGTGTTGCCAAATTTTGGCATGAGACTGAGGGACCGTTTATCTTCAGTCTTAGGGAGGCCACCAAGGGAGACAAATGCAGCAGCGGACAGGGAGATGAGACACATTATTACATTATTAGCTCTATTGGAACAAGAAGCAAGACAAAAGAGACAGGTTGGGACTGTTTGGAAGGATAATCCACTGAATCCAATCAGTACAAACCCGTCTGTGAACAGGTCCGGGGCCATTCATTGGTGTATGTGTAACCTACCTCTGCTCACAACTCCAAAGGAAAGTGATTCTCCTTCCCAAGCAGGCATTAGCTGCCAATAGATCCTTGGAGAGGGGTAGCCCTCCTTCCCCTGTGTTGGGATTTTTACTTGGCTTGATTTTGTGCAGGTTTTATGTAAGTAATCCCAGCTGATGTGAATTTGTGGGTAAAATAGCCATGTCATGTCCAGAGGACAGTATTTCCTAGCCTTTGACTCTCATAGGTTTTTCACTGCAGAGACTGGGGGTAGGGTAGATATGATAGCCCATTTATTGCTGGGCACACACAGTCACTTGCTCCCAGCAGTCTGAACTGTAATGAGTCTCTGCATCCATTATTACTCACCATGATAAGAAGTTTCTCTGACCAAGGCTGAGAGCAGCACAGATCTAGGGATATAAACACAAACACACAGAAGGCCATTTGACAACATGACAATTCCACCATGTTCACAGTACCAGGCAAGCAAGAATTCCTAGTCTGTCTGTCTGTCTGTCTGTCTGTCTGTCTATCTATCTATCTACCTATCTATCTATCTATCTATCTATCTATCTATCTATCTATCTCTACCTATTTCCAGGCCTAATGTGACCTCTAGTGGCCAATTGAAATAAAATCTGTTGTCATTGAAGGTCTAGAGTTTTGTGGCTTTCATTCTAAGCTGGATTTCTCATCTAACCCCCCAGTTGATGTCTGGGCCTAGATTACTCAGTAGGGTGAGGAACACCCTGGGCGCGGTAGGATGCTGAACTCTGCCCACTCCAGAGCAGCGACATCACAGCCTTCCAAAGAAGTAATGGAGGCATTCTCTAGTTAACGCTACTGGTTTAATACGAGATTGTTGGGTAATAAAATCATGTTTATGAATGTAGTTCAGAAGGCTTCGTTGGTACTCTTCAGGAGTCATTCATTAACATAGTAGTTTTTAAATTTAATCCTTAGTGTTTAAGGATTTACTTATTTTTATTTTAATGTGTTTGGGTTCTTTGCTCCTATGTGTGTCTATGTACCATGGACATGTCTGGTGCCAGCAGATGCCAGAAGAAAGCATTGGATTCTCTGGGACTGGAGTTATGAAGAGTTGTGATGCCATGTAGAAGCTGGGAACTAAACTATCTCTGCAAGAGCAGCCGGTGCTTCTAACTACTGAACCATCTCTCCTTACATTATTTGGATAGAACCCCTTTGAGATGCAGTCAGACCCTAGAGATCTTATGGGTAAAGCAGTCAAGCCAACGTAGTATGTAAGCAAGCCACAGAAAAGCTTTGGTTTGGTTATGGCGGGCTGGAGAGATGGCTCAGTGATGAAGAGCACTGACTGCCCTTGCAGAGGACTGCAGTTCAGTTCCCAGTCCTCATATCGGTTCACAACCACCCATAACTTAAGAGCCAAGGAACCTGTTGCCTTCTTCTGGGCTCTGTGGGCACTGCACATATATGCATGCCCTGCAGTTAAAATAAAACAAATCTTTAAAAAGTTATATTCATATTATACTGCAGTCAGTGTGCAATTGCAGGTATCTTTTAAATGAATCTTAGTCTATTAGATTTATTTAATATACTTTCTTGAGCTGGGGGTCTTAGTGCATTGGTGGGTTACTTGGGTAGCACGTGGTGAGCCATGAGTGCCCTAACAATGAAATAAAATAAAAGTAAAAACAGAGTTCGACATCTGATGCTGCAATTAATTAAGTCATAGGTTCAGTGCCCTGCCCTGCAAACATGAGGTGAAAAGCAAAGGAGTGGCTGAGCCCACAGCTCTGCAGAAATCAAACAAAACTGTGAATGCAACAGAGTAAATGAAAAATTAAGATACGTTAAAATAAGACAGAACAAAGATTTATTATCCAATACTGCAAAAGTAAAGGTTAATTTTCAACACTATAAAAATACAATAAAAATAATTATCCTTTTTGCTAGAAAATGCCAACATGCAGCTTGTAGGCTTCCACGAAGCAAAATTCCTACAGATCTTCAATTTTAAAAATGTAAGGGGTCAGAGATAGCTTAAGAGTACTAGCTGCAAGTGAAAAATCAAATAATAGTCATAACAGTAAACATTCAAAATAAAGTAAAAACCTCAATAAAGCAAACTCCACTATGTGTCCGTGGCATGTTTGATGAGTCCACATCGTCTTCAGATGCTCAGATATGATTTCCCCAGTGTTAGTTGTGAGGCTTGAGTATCCTGGTGATTTTTTGTCGGATTCATTTGTGACTTATGGAAATTATCTCGATCCCACTAAAATGAATCTAACGGAGGCTTAATAAGCTGTTTTCTTTTTCAGTTAAGAAGGCCATTGTCCAAAATGAGGGATAAAAGGATAATATCCAGAGACTTTAATTTGTGGCTTTAGATCCAAATACCTTAAGTAAGAGGCTGAGAAAGGATTGCTGGGAGTTTAAGGGCAGCATGGGCTACTTTGTGAGTTCCAGGGAAGCCGAGGCTACAGAATGAGACCTTGTTTCCAAACTCCAAACAGACAAAAAGAAGCAACCAAAACCAAATGTCTGAATGACTCTAGATCCATAGTGTTAATCTCTCAGGAACAGTGTGTAAGGTTTGCAACCAGGAAGGTGACTGGGAAGTCATGGGAAAATATGACGAGGACAGGAAGTAATTTTTCTGGAGAAGTACATGGAACCCAGCAGGAGAACGGAGCTTCCTGAAGCCCTGTAAAGAGCTACAATGTGTGCAGTCCAGGGATGATATGTTTTTGTTTATATATGTGCATTTATTCTTTGGGAATTTCATACTTTCTCATGATGTACTGTGATTATATCACCCCCCCACACACACACACACATCCCTTCAACACCTCCAGACTTCATGCCACCACATCGCCTCCCCAAATCTCTTCTTTTGTTATCCATTTACATAGTCTACTGTGTCCAAATAGAAAAGACCGTCTACCCATGGGTGTGGGGACATTTACCTGGATTTCAAATGTCAGGAGCCACACCCTCAAAAAGAAAGGTAACTCTTCTCTCCTGTGGGTAGCTCCTCAGCTAAGGTCTGGGCTCTTTGCCCTTCCTCTATTCATGGTGTGTTTGACTAGTGTACAGGTCAGGTCTAGGCAGCAGTAGGCGCTGTGAACTTATGAGTGCCACAGCCATGCCGTGTCTAGAGACTGGCCATTCATAGTACTTCTCTCCACCCTTCAGGCCTTCCATTCTCTCCAGCTCCTTTTCTATGATGCTCCCTGGGCCTTCGTGAGAGGAGTACGATTTAGGTGTCCCATTGAGGGCTGAGAACTCCATCTTCTGGTTCCATAGCTTTAATCGTTCAGGTTGTATAATTTGGAAAAAAACAAACACCAACTTTTAACCTCAGCTTAGGTTATGCTCAGGTTATTCCAGATACTATAGGTTAATATCGTATCCAGTTTGCAGTATTGCCAGACATACAAAGTTTCTGAAGCTTCAGAGTCCTTTCAGCTTGATAGTAGTTTCTTCTGGGGATCTACTTTGGGAAATCGTAAGACATACAGTAATCAAAACTATTCGTAGTGAGAAAAAATAGGAATATTCTTTTCTTTAATGGATCAAACCTAAGGTCTTAGGCAAGGTAAGCATGTACTATATTATTGAGCTGTACCCAAAGGATACTCTTATTTGAAAAATAGAAAAATAGTTGACTGAAAGATAGATCATGCATTAACTGATATGAGCCCCTGAGAGGTTATGCAGTTTCAGGCTGTCAGCCTGACACATGTACATATGCTCAACACTAAATGGACCCCATAGGTTATAAATGTGTGTGTGTATATATACAAATACATATACATTTATATAGTCTATGCATGTGTCAAAAATGATTGACATAAGTTATGTATGTATATATGTGTATGTATATATATACATATATATGATGTTTGTATCAATAATAATTAAAGAAGGAAAGGTATTGAGGAATGAGTGACATGGGAGGAGTTGGTGGAAATGATGTAAATTATACTCATATATGAAATTCTCAGAAAATAAGTTTTTATTTTAAAGGAGTACATGCACCATTTGTAGCTAAGATGAGAAAATCCTAATGTTAAGTGAGGAAAACGCAACCCAAACCAAAACAGTAATTTTGTTCTTCTTAAGACTTTTACAAAGAGTTTCTTTTTTTTATTTCTGTATATCTGTGTGAGCATATGCCATGTGTGTAGGTGCCTACAGAAGCCAGAAGAGGGTGTTGGATCCTGTGGAGCTTTTGTGAGCGGCCTGGTATGGGTGCTGGAAAGCTAACCCAGGTCCTGTGGATGCTCAGAAAGCTCTCTTAAATGCATGCTTTGAGGGAAGTACTCAGCGACTGCTTCCCACCTAACGAGTGTAGCATGCAGCTGCCTGGGTCATCATCACAGTCCCACATTTTATAAGCAAAAATCATTTCACAGAGGGAGCAGTGCGATGGGCCGTGGGAGTTATGAAGAATTTATATTCTCCCACGTACTTTCTCTCTTCAGTTCTTTGTGTGTTATCTCTCAGCATATATATTTTTTAGGGGAAGGGGCTATCTTTTTCTTGCTGTAACTCCAGTGGTAAGATTTTATTACCAAGGATAGGTGCTTTGTCTCTTAAGTCCCACAGTGCCTTCTAAGCACAATGGCACGTTTGAAGGACAGTGTGGGGCCTTGGATAACAACTCAGTTAGTGAAATGTGTGCCCTCACGCTTCTGAGGAACTGAGTAAAAACTCTGGAGGCTGGAGAGGTTACTCAGTGATTAAAAATGCTTACTGCTCTTGCAGAGGACCTGAATTCAATTTCCAGCACCTACAACAAGAGGCTCACAAGCTGCCTGTAACTTCAGCTCTAGGGGATCTGATGCCCCCTTCTGGACTCTGAGGGGATTTGCACTTGTAGGTATATATCCACTCACATATACAAACACTTAAAAGTAAGACAGATCTTTAAAAAAAAAAAAAAAAAGAGGCCTAACATTGTGACTCATGTCTGTAATCCCGGTGCTGGCAAAGTGAAGCTAGGTGGTCCCCTGGGTCTAGGTGACCAGTCAGTCGGCCTATTCACTGAGTCGTAGGCCAGTGAGAGGCACTGCATTAAGGAGAGAATTAAAGGTGGACAGCTCTTGAGGAACAACACCCCAGGTTGTCCTTTGGCCTCCTTGTGAAGCTACACACATATCAACACATGTGTACACATGCATGAAGACGTGCACACACCATCCCCACACAGATGATTATGTGTGACTGTAACTTGTACCCTTCACCACCCCACCCCCACCCCCACCCCCAAATAGCTATACTCTTGCATGCTTTCCAGATCTTATTAACTCTGCCCCCAATGGCCCTTTCGTCAGAAAACTGGAAACTTTCAAATAAGCATATTGAGGGAATTTGGGGTAGTCCTATAGCCAAGAACACCCAGAGGCTGGGTGCACCATCAGTGTCAATATCTCTGAGAAGAGTGTATGTGTGGAAATTAATCTGTGTCCCCTGTACCTCCCCTTCCACCCTGTCTCTTTCTCTTTAATTAATTAAGCATTGCTTTCTCTAGTATCATTTTATTTTAAGATAGTGATGTTATGACCCCCCACATATGGTTTCTTCTTACAGGCCATCTCGAAAGCGAAGATCCCTTGAAGAGGCGGGCAACGTGACAGCCACCACACCCACACTTCCAGATTTCCCCAATATTTCCTCCACCGTTGTGCCCACAAGCCAGGAGGAGCACAGGCCATTTGAGAAAGTGGTGAACAAAGAGTCACTTGTCATCTCTGGCCTGAGACACTTCACTGGGTACCGCATTGAGCTGCAGGCATGCAATCAAGACTCCCCAGATGAGAGGTGCAGTGTGGCTGCCTACGTCAGTGCCCGGACCATGCCTGAAGGTGAGTGAGCTTGCTTTCCTCTGGGGTTACACTTTACAAGGTTGGAGAACCAACTGGCCACAGACTAGCTGTCTCCCCCGCTACATAGTGTCGATGTGTTTTTAAAAGTGTTCTCATTTATTGCTTTTGTTTTAAGATGGGTATCTTGGTTTGTTACCAATGTTGGCATTGAACACCTAGGCTTAAGGGGTCCTCATGCCTGCTTAAGAGTCTCCTGATGTCTTAGCTTCTGTTCTTATTGTTGTGATAAAAATCCTCTGACAAATCAACTTAAAGGAAGAAGGGTTTATTTTAGCTCACCATTCAAGGCACATTTCACTGTGGCTGGGAAGTCTGTGAAGAAGGAGCTTGAAGCAGGTGGTTCCATCATATCCATAGCCAGAAGAAGAGAACAGCAAATGCATTCTGGTGCTCAGCTCCCTCTCTCCATTTATACAGTCTACAATCCTGTGTAGGGAATGGTGCCACCCAAAGTGGGCCTTTCCAACTCAGTTAGCATAATTAAGATTATCTGCCACAGACAAGCTCAGGTTCCCATCTTGTTTGGTTTTAGATCCTGTCAGGTTGGCAATTAACATGAACCATTACACACCATATCCTAATATTTTCTCTCTGTGTGTTTATATGTGTGTATGTGTATGTTGAAGCCAAAAATTGGACACCTTCTTTGAGGTTTCATTTATCTTTGTTTCTTTGAGGCAGGGTCTCTCATGGGTCTAGTACTTGATTAGGTCTGACTAGCTGGGTAATGAGTTTCAGGGACTGATTGTCTCTATCCTTTCTTTTTCTTTCTTCCTCTTCTTTTTTTTTTTTTTTTTTTTTTTTTTTTTTGGTTTTTTGAGACAGGGTTTCTCTGTGTAGTCCTGGCTGTCCTGGAACTCACTCTGTAGACCAGGCTGGCCTTGAACTCAGAAATCCGCCTGCCTCTGCCTCCCAAGTGCTGGGATTAAAGGCGTGTACCACCACTGCCCGGCGTCTCTATCTTTTCAACACTGAGATTACTAGAACACTATGTTCTAGCTCTTTTATGTGGGTTCTAAGGATTGAGCTCAGATTTTATTGGCTGAGGTATCCATGAGTTTTATGTGTTCTGCTGAAGAAAATAAGATGTGGGAAAATTACATAGCCAGCTTTAACTAGGTCTTTTAGCTGTTGGTGGCCACAATAGAATTTGATTCCAGAGTTATATCTGACCCTTTGATTGCTTCTTATAGCTAAGGCAGATGACATCGTTGGCCCTGTGACCCATGAAATCTTTGAGAACAATGTTGTACACTTAATGTGGCAAGAGCCAAAGGAACCCAATGGTCTGATTGTGCTGTATGAAGTGAGCTATCGGCGATATGGGGATGAGGTAAGGATTCCAGGTCTTGATTTTGTATGTTGCAATTCTGGGGAAGATGTAAACAAATGTCTACTCACTCCAAGTAGGGACCAAATGACAGACCACAGTAAGAATACTATCAAAGTCCTACATGGTGAGCCAATGCCTTTTATTGGTGGTTACTTATAGTAGTATGAGTGTGGGCTTACTTATAGGCACAGAGATGACTCAATGGTAGGTATATCATCAAAAGCCCATCTCTCAGGGTGGATGATAACTCCTGAAAGCTGAAACCCTGGAGCTCTCTCAAGGACTTTGCAGGCAGCTTTCCCAGTCAGAGTCTCTCCTTAGTAGTCCTTCTGCCTATTTAATCCTTGGGAAGATGAGGCCTTGTGAATCCCAGAAGTTTCAGGGACTTCCTGAGACATGTGAGTGGTTGATTTCCTGAGCCTTACAGAGCCTCGCTTTAGAACTTTCTGAGTATAAAGAAACTTCCTTCCAGATTGGAATGTTTTAATTTGTTGGAAGTTGCTACACAACACCGAGCAGGAACTTTCCAAGTTTCTCAAGATATCCAAAGCTTCCCACATCAGATGCTGTGTTATTAGAGTTCAAGTCTTTGATACAGTCTTTCCAGGGAGATGGATAGAAATGCCAATTTAGAATCTTTTTACTTCTATTACCACAAATTTTTTAAAAATGAAATTTATTTATTATGTGTGGAGAGGTAGGGGAGTGTGTGGCCGTGCCATAGCCCACTTGAGGCAGTCAGAGGACATTTTTTTTTTTGAAATCAAAGTAAATTTTGTACCATTTAAGAAATTATAACTTCATCTTGATAATAATTATACAGATTTCTACCAATAGGTTATGGCTATGCAATAAGTCCTAGCTAATCCCCCCTGTTCCAACAAAACCACTACTTTTCCCTAGAAAGACAGACCATTATTAACCACATTAGTCCCCAAGCTCAGGGAATAGGGGCGCTGACTCTTTTTTAACTTCTTCAAGCTGATTAAGGGCGTTGAGATTTTAGAAGAGGGGTGGGAGGAAGACTAAGTTGATAAGCCTCTGATGCTGTGTCTTCACTGAATCCAGATGGAATTCCAGGACATCGGAGGTTTGGGCAGGTCTGCTCTGTATACTTGATGAGTAGATACACCAAGGCTGTGTATTCTAAGATACTGCCTGAGTTAGATCGCCTGGGATCCCCGCTTCCTCTTGGTTCTTGGAGGTTGGGGGCAGAGCTGCCACCCAAGATCTGCTCAGTGCTCTGGCCCAGACCAGAAGGAACCAGTGTTCTGGGACGGGAGTGACTTCCCGGGTCCTTGTGGGTCCCAGTTACTCCCTGTTTAGGGTGGGCCCTGCTGTCTGCTTACCTAAGATACTGCCTGAGTTAGAGGACCTGGGATCCCTGCTTCCTCTGGGTTCTTGGAGGTTGGGGGCAGAGCTGCCACCCAAGATCTGCCCAGAGGACAATTTTTGAGAGTCAGCTTGTTCCTTCTACTGTGTGGGTTCTGTGGATTGAACTCAGGTCACTGGGCTTTGCTGCTGTGCTGTACTCATGTGACCATCTTTCCTATGTGGTCTTTCATCATACCTGTGGCAGCATCTTTAGCTATGTCCTTCCAGCTGGGTGGTGGGCTGCTCGCATTTCTGTCCTTTCTCACAGGATGAGGCTCATTCTACTTTAGAGAGAAAGCCATCCCACTCTGGGAATGTGTCACTTAAATCGTACGTGCTTCCTTGCTACACCAGCGACTGTGGGGTTGATGGGAGGGTGCAGAGAGAGTAAGCATCCGGGAGGAAATCTAAAGTCGTGGCTAAGCTGCCAGAGGGAACATTGTGAGTGGATACTCAGTGACATGGCTGCCTCTAAGCTACCAGAGGGCAACCCTGAGAGCTGAACACCCACCTTTACCAGGGGCTGCAGCTCTGAAACAGGTGCTCATGTTTGTGCAGCTTACTAAGGACGTTGGAGGCCACGTGAGCCCTATGTAATTGTAATTGTGAGCCAATAAAACTTTATAATAACAGATGGTGGGCTGAGTTTGTGCCAGAATTTGCCCTTGATATAGCAAAGCCGACTTCACAAAACTTTCAGGGTTCTAGTAAAGTATAGTAGATCTTCAAAGTAGATAGGATTCGTCCGAGGACTCTTTCTTCCTTTCGGCACCCAAAGGTTGCACTTTAACAGTGACTCAGAACATGGAGTCAGCCCATGGCTTACAGAACAAATCTGCAGTCTGTTCCTCCCTGCTTCCTTCCTGCCTTCCTTCCTTCCTTCCTTCCTTCCTTCCTTTCTTCCTTCCTTCCTTCCTTTCTTAAGAGTTATTTTTATTTATATATACCTCATGTGTGTAGTATGTATCTGGACTCACAGGTGGTTGTAAGCCTTTCGATATGGGCAATGAAGCCAGACCTGGGCCTTCTGCAAGAACAAGTGCTCTAAACTGCTGAGCCAGCTCTCCAGCGTCAGCTTCTTTACTTTTGGTCAAGTTTCCCCGCTCATTTTTCTTTCTCTCTTCGTGTGTGTGTTTTGTGCAAGTATATATAGTATGTGTGCACTCTGTGTGGCGTATCTGTCTCTTGTGTGTGATGTGTCTGTGACTCAGTGTGTGTATTTATGCATGTGGTGTGTATCTGTGTTTCTATGTGTTGTGTGTCTCTGTGTATATGTCTGTATGTTGTATATCCATGGAGAGCAGTTATGCTCTAGAATTTTCTGTTTCATTCCTTTCTTGTTCTACCCCTGAAGGTATCTGTGGTAATTATGGAACCTTAGAGACAGGGCTCCCCTTGAGCCCTCAGCAACTACCCTGGGCTTCTGAAGTTGCTTATCTGTCCTCTTCTGCTTGGTGACTCATTCAACTGGAATGAGAACTGAGTTATCCACCCACCTCCTGCTACCTGGCTCAGCTCATTTGTTTCTCCTCATTAATGTCACATGATGAGCACAGGAGTGAAGAACATTTTCTTTCTCTTCTATACCCTGCACCTCTTAAAACTTTGCCAGCCCAGTTCTCTGCATGAGAGATGAGTGATGGAACTGGTTTGGAATTTTGGGTCTGATGATTACAGTCTTGACCAAGTTATTCCCAGGCAGCATGGCCTTCCTCCTAATGAGGTTTGTCTTTGGCTGCATGCTTATCAGAGGTGTGTGCCCCAATTTATTTATGTCTTATCCTAATAGATCTTTGGAGGAATGCCAACTCTTCCTCCTCCTCTTCCTCCCCTTCCTCTTCCTCCTCTAACTCCTCTTCCTCTAACTCCTCCTCCCCCTCTTCCTCCCCCTCCTCCTCTACCTCCTCCCCCTTCTCTTCCTCCTTTTTGAGACAATGGCTGGCCTCCAACTTCTCATGTAGCCAGTGTAAATGAGGATGGCCTTGACTTCCACACTTCCTGACTCCATCTTCCTATGCTGGTTGACATGCAGGTGCATCAACATGGTTTATGTGGGGCTGAGATGGAAGCCAGGGCATCATGCATACTAGGCAAGCTTTCTACCACCTGAACCACCGATCCATTGTTGCTCTCCAGCTCTTTTTATGAAGCTGGGAGTGGGGGAGATGCAGGAGGAGACACACCATAGGAGGGAAGGCCTTTTGTGTTTGCTCATAGACATTAAGTCTGTGGCTCCATTTAATTCTAATGAGCCTAGGTGGTCTGGAAAATGACTTAAACCATGAAAGTCCCTTCACTGCCACTTGTTTTTGACTATGCTGGATTCCTCAACAAAATACCCTACTGTGATGGGATGGATAAGAGGAGATGTTTTAGAGACAAATGGTTCTGTGTTCAAGGGCTAGCTCTGTGTTGTGTGACACAAACAAATGCACCGAGGACAGATCAGTGAAATGATCCCACTCAGGTATGGCTTAGTGAACCAGTGGATTTATTGAGGTTACTTATAGAAGTGTGGGTCACCAGAGGGAAGCTCCATCATCAAGAAACTGGCTCCAGCATGATAGCCACTCAGAAGCTGCATCCCTCAAGCTCCCTGTTGGCTGGTTAGAGGGCTCCCCAGAACGCTCATTCCCAGATCTCTGCTTTTTGTTTTGAGACAAGGTCTCAGTGGTGGGAGCTTAACTAGAACGTACAGTGAGGGGCTGGGGCATGGCTCAGGGGTAGCTCAGGGGTAGAGGCTCTGCTGCAAATCCCCAGGTGAGGGGTTGGGGACCTGGCTGAGTAGCAGGCAACTGGCCACCAAATCATCAGTTGGAGTCTATCTTGAGCTACATGAGACCCTGTCTCAAGAAAACAAAACCATCACCTCTACTCTGCCCATAAATAAAAATGGAAACAAACAAAAAATTAATTTTCAAAGCCTTCTGCTTTTTGCTCCCTCCACTTGACCTGAGCGGGAGCCTAACTGTGATGTTCCCACCTGGGATGCACCTGCCCAGGTGTGCAAAACTCAGCTAACCATCTTCTCTTCGCTTCCAGGAACTGCACCTCTGTGTCTCCCGGAAGCATTTTGCACTGGAGCGGGGCTGCAGGCTGCGAGGGCTCTCCCCAGGAAACTACAGTGTTCGAGTCCGGGCTACCTCCCTGGCCGGAAATGGCTCCTGGACAGAACCCACCTATTTTTATGTGACTGATTACTGTAAGTCTCCATAGCAACCTCAAGTGATTGGGTCAGTGCTTGGTGCTGTAGGAATGGTAGAACAGTTTCGAGAATGATCCTAATGGAAGGTATAGGTACTTTAACTTTGGGTCAACCAGAAACTGCAAAATGACCAGCCCTGGCTCTACCAACAATTCACATCCTCCTCACCCACATAAAAATATGGGCATGCCCATACTCAATGTGTAATCTCAGTCTGGGAAGATGGAACTAGGCAGATCCCTGGGGCTTACTGGCCAGCCAGTCTAGGCAGTTGGTGAGATCTCTGTTCGTTGAAAGATGCTGCCTCAAAGAATAACCTGAAGATCGAGGAGGGGTATATGAGAGGGTTTGAAGCTGGGTCAGGGAAATTAGAAATGATATAATTATATTATAATCTTAAAAAGAAAAGAAATAAACAAGTGACTTAGCACTCAGGAGTCAGAGATAGGCAGAGTTCTGGGCTAGCCTGGTCTACATGGTGAGTTCTGGGTTAGTGAAGGGTACATAGTGAGATATTCAAAAACAAAACAAAACCTACAAAAAAAGACAACATGGAACATGATAGAGAAAGATACATAATGTAGATGTCTTGGTCTCCATAGGCAAGTAGTACATATGTGTACACACACACACACACACACACGTGCACGCATGCACAAACACACTAATAATAGAAAAGAATATGTACTTTAAAATCATAAATCATTGAGGTGGATATGATTAAGAAACATTGTATACATGTATAAAATTGTTAAATGATATTAAAAATTCTAAAGGAATTTAAAATTATAATTTTCATAATTTTTAAGAGAACCCTTTGTCCTGATTCTAGCCTCCCTTCTCTTAAAGAACAAGGGAGGAGGTGGGGACACACAAAAGCAAGTAACCAGACCACTGTCATTTCTTGGATCTCATTCAACCATCAGCATGTACAAATACATCCTGTGGGCTAGGGGCCAGCAGGTGCAAGGAAACAGTTTGTTGTCGATTCACAGGGAAACTCAAAGTAGAGTCTGTCAGGACAGAACTGGTGACAGGAGTCATGAAGCAATAGCCAAGACTTGATCTCTGGGCTGGGAGATGGCTCAGTCAGTAGAGTGCTTACATTGCCCGGGAAGCCCCAGGGATCAGCCTGTCTCTGCCTCACCAGTACTTTGAATGTAAGTGTGTAACAGCATGCCCAGGTTTTTTCATGTTTTTTATGTGGGTCTCCAACTCAAGTCCTCGTGTTCTACAAACATTCTGTTGACTAAGTCATCTCTCACCACTTTTTCCTTTCAACTTCACATTTTTTAAACAAACAAACAAACAAATAATAAACCAACATGAATCCACTATGCACCATTGAGTTACCATTATATGTGTCAGGTGTGGGGCCATCTACTGGAATATGAGGAGCGTCTCACTGGCCATGTCCCTGAAGACTCTTCCTCTCCTAGCAGGCATCAGTTACCAATGGCTCCCACATGCTGTGAGTTCATGTATGCAATGGCCCTGTCTTGCTTGGAAATATCCTAGGAGTTTGCTTTATAGCCCAGGGTGGCCTTGAACTCATGGTCCTGCCTCAGTCCCCACCCCTACACCAGGTGGTGCAATAACAGGTGTGACCCACATCAGCTTGCATTTAATGATGTAATTTTTTTTTTTACCATCAATTCATGTTGATGTTAAACATGTACCTTCTTATTCTGTTGCAGTAGATGTCCCATCAAATATTGCCAAAATTATCATCGGGCCCCTCATCTTTGTCTTCCTCTTCAGTGTTGTGATTGGAAGTATTTATCTATTCCTGAGAAAGAGGTAAGCAAGGTGGTGTGCTGACAAGTGGATAACAACCAACTCTCTTGGGGAAAAAAAAACAATACCATAAATATTGAGTTAGACAGAGCTAAGTTTCTTGTAAGTTTTATTCATATTGGATATGCTGCATTGCAATTAAGGTAATAAATTTACTGTATAATATTATAATATACTCTTTATTACAAATTCTCTTTGATTCATTGATTCTCCATACATGCTTCCATTGATTAATTTTTACCCAGCTCTTAGTATCTGCAACCAACTTAGCGTTGCAATTGATGAACAAGCATAATTCAAACGGCAATCACTTACTTTCCTGATGCTGTGATAGAATACCTTGACAAAAAGCAACTCTGGTGAGGAAAAGTTGATTTTAGCTTACAGCTCCAGAGGGGAGACAGTCCACTGTCAAAGGGAAGGCCTGGCTACAGGAGAGTGAGCACAGTCCTTCACAGTTCATCCAAACACAGGAAGCAGAGAGAGAATAGGAAGTGGGTCTTGGGTGCAGTATCCTCAAAGCTGGTCCTCAGTGACATACTTCTTCGTCCAGGCTCCACCCTCAAGAGGGCCTTCCAAACAGCACCCCCAGAGGCGGCCAGTGTTCAGACATGTTGGGGCATTTCATGTTCCAACCATCGGGAAGCATAAACGTGGTTTATTTTCATTGTTTTACTGATTTAGCTAGCTTACACAATAATGGGCTTCATTGTGATATTTTTCTACATACATATCACTATACATCCTTATACATATCCTTCTTTGTTCTCCCTCCCACATCCTTTCTAGAAGGTATCTCCCTTCTCTCTCTCTCTCTCTCTCTCTCTCTCTCTCTCTCTCTCACACACACACACACACACACACACACACACACACAGATATGAAAGAAGCACACCATTCTGTCTTTACCCCCATCATGCTCTCTTGTCCTTTTCCCTCCTGGTCCCCATCTACCGTCATGTCATTTATAGCTATCTTTGTCTTGCTGTGTCTAGATTATTTTGCTTGACGTGGTAGCTTCTAGTTCTGTCTTTGCTCTGTTTGTTCTTTGACCATATAGCCAAGGTTGACCTTGAACTCGTGATCATCCTGCCTCAGCTTCCCACATACTAGGATTACAGGAGTGTGCCACCCTGCCCACAGGTATGCATTAGTATCCCTGGCTTGATTGCTGTTGCTTTTCTTTCTTTCATTAAAGAGTCAGACAAAAATTAAGTAAGGCATACATGTTTGAAAACTACAAGCAATGCCTCTGGCTAAAAAGGTAAATTTTAAATAGTGGCAGAACAATTTTTTTTCTGTGTCATTTACTGTGTCATCATTGTAGAACTGACATTCTTTTACATTCAGTCTGTTTTATTGTTCTAGGGTCCTTTCTGTAGCTATGATAAAACATTCTCACCAAAAGAACTTGGGGAAGAAAGGGTTTATTTTAATTTACACTTACCGGTCTCAATCAGGGCATGGAATTAAGTAGGAACTTGAAGCAGAACCCAAGGAGGGAGGCTTGCTTGCTGTTTCACTGTCTGGTTCATGCTCAGCTTGCTTTCTTATACAACCCAGGACCACCTGCCAAAGGATGATGCAGTGGGCGGGGCCCTTCTGTATTGCTATTTAACAAAATCGCACTCTCATAGATACGTCCACAGACTAATCTGTTCTAGGCAATTCTTCAGTTGAGGCTTCTCCTCTTAGATCACTCTAGGTTGTGTGGGGTTAACAATGAAGGCTAGCCAGAACACTAATTGACATTTTTTTTTGTCCCTCACTTTCTCTAATTTGGACAAAATGTAGAACAATCCATTCTTGATTTGTAGTGTTTGCCTCGTTCTAGTGTCCAGAGTGCTATGGGATGTTCAAGATGCTGCATCTCTCTTTTTCTCCTCTAGGCAGCCAGATGGGCCAATGGGACCACTGTACGCATCTTCAAACCCCGAGTACCTCAGTGCCAGTGATGGTGAGCACCACTTCCTTCTTTGTGGGAATCCAGGACCCAGCCCTTGGTTTCCTTTATCATCACTGCTAAGTCAGATCTGAGGATAGGCTAGCATCACAAGGAGGAGGGAAACTATCCCAAAGAGGATGGAGAAGCCCCCTTGAGTGATGAGCTTGCCCATCTGCTACTATGAGATATTAGATCTGTTGTCTAGACCTGTTTGGGTAGGTTGATATCACCTCCTTGGGACCTCAGGCTGGAATGTGAGACTAAAATCCTTGTGCCAATAGCCATAGGATTGTGTGAAAGGTCAGGGCCAAAAACCAACCACCAAACTTGTCATTCTTACTAAGAAGGTAGGAGTTAGAAGCCATGACAGCATGCAGAGAGATGAGAATTAGAGACAATAACGTTGAAGAAATGACTCAGTAGGTGAAATGTTCACTGCCCACACTTGTGGACTCGGTTTGACCCATAGTGCCTGTGTAAAAAGCTGTGATGTGGACCTGTCATTCAGGCACTGGGCAAGCAGAGATGTGGGGCTCCGTGGCAAGTCAACCTGGCTTAATCTGTGAGCTCCAGGTTCAGTGAGGGTTCATGTCTCCAAAAAGGAGGTGGAGAGTGATCAAGGAAGACACCTGGTGTCAGCCTCCATGTGCATGAGCACTTAGGTGTACCTGCCCATACGTGCACGCACAGACACAAATGTCCATACGCACATACACACAGACAAACGGAGTGAAGATAGAGTGGGCGGTTAGGGGCTGGGTGAGTGCTGAGGAGACATTTGCTGGTGGAGGTAGTTGCATATTAATCGATGCTTATGGTAGGAACTTAGGTTTGATACCCATACCACTCCTAACTGGGCAGTGAGTGGCCGCTAGAGAGAAGGCATGCCTGTTTTTCAAGAACTTTCTTATATGATAGTCTCTTCTTTAAAGTACCTCGTGTAGTACAATCACAGTTTGACTTTCAAGGCATGAATGTATTTGATCTGTAGGCTGTTGCCTTGGATAGATAACATCATTTACTTGTGTTGATTGACAGGCTGAGTGGTTCCAAGGAGTAGCCACAGCTACAGGTTAAATCTCTTCTTATATGTGGTGTCTTTCCTGGTGCCTTTCCTCAGCACGCTCTGTGGGTTCCTAACAGTAAAGGTGGCCTACAAAGCATCTTCTTGCTGAGTTCTAGGGACCAAAGAGAATCAGAAGGCCATGAAGGAGTCCAGAGGTTAGGGACAGAGAACCTACCATTTTCTAGGAAGAGCTGCTAGGCATTGTAGACATTTTCCCCAGTCTATTTTAACCTACACCCTTCCCCCCACCATTCTATTGGTACTTGGTGAAACAACTCCAATGGGAAGCGTCTAAGTTATTCTTGGTAATTACTGTGACAGAATACTTGACAAAGCAACTTAAGGGAAGAAGGCTTGATTTTGGCTCACAGTCGGAGGGCACAGTCCCTCATGATGGACAAGTCTTGGCAGCTGGTTACATTGTATCCGTAGTTAGGAAGCAGAGAGTAGCGGATGCTGGTGCTCACACTTTTCCTTTTTATTTAGTCCAGAATTCCAGCCTATGGGATGCTGTTGCCCACACTTAGGGTGCGTCTTTCTACTTCAATTAGCTTAATCTAAAAACTTCCTTCATAAAAATTCCCTAAGGCTTGTCTCCTAGGTGATTCTAGATTCTATGACATTCACAGTATTAACCATCTCAGGAATAGGTATCATCCACTAGCAGGGATCTGGAATCAGACAGGAAAGATGGGGATACAGCATCATTTTAGTGCTTCCTAGGTAGGACCCTGACCCAGTTGTAGCTCATCCTCTAGCCTCTGTCATCTTTCTGATGGTGGCAGACGCTTGTCCTGTTCTGTGCTGTATATCCAATGCCCAACAGAAGTCTTGAGTCACAAAATGAGTAAATATATGTATGTAGATCAAGAAAAAATTGTGGTGGGAGGTGTCTGGGGGCCCTTAAGAGGTTGGCTGACAATACTGTGTAGATAAGTGAAAAGTAGTGTTTCCGTCTTCTGTGTACGTGCCGGACGAGTGGGAGGTACCTCGAGAGAAGATCACCCTCCTCCGAGAGCTGGGACAGGGATCCTTTGGTATGGTGTATGAAGGCAATGCCAAGGATATCATCAAGGGTGAGGCAGAGACCCGTGTTGCGGTGAAGACTGTCAACGAGTCAGCCAGTCTTCGAGAACGGATCGAGTTCCTCAATGAGGCATCAGTCATGAAGGGATTCACCTGCCATCATGTGGTGAGTCTGGGATGGGGCAAAGACTTCCTCTCATGCTCCTTGTTTGTTCTGCCTCCACTCCCAGTATACTGGGAGTTCCTTTTACTTCCTTGGTCTTAAGGAGCTTCCCTCAAGGATGGAAATTCAGAAGAAATTCTGAAGAAATGGCTAAGCATCAGCTCCTAAATGCCTTGCTCTTGCTGACGCTGAAGCAGATTCTTGACCTCCCTCTTAGACAATCTATCGCAGGGAAGACAGTACCCAAACTAGTAGGCGCATGTTAGGAGAAAAATGCTGGGAGAAACTGAAAAAGAGGGAGGAAGAGGATTGTAGTATATTTGAGTAAAGTCTTAAAGGACTGAACCATGTGTCCATGGGAGGGACCAGGTTAAGGAGAGCAGGAAGGGCAAAGTCTGAGGGTAGAACATGGTTTATATACTGAGGAACATTAGGGGAGTGAGGTTTGCCTGGGATGTTCTATATATGAGTGGGGGTTTGCTTCCTCATACTAGGGCTGCCCATGCTCCATCCAAACACGGGGTGACCTGTGTGATATAGGCACCAGACAGAGAGCACACTATGAGTTGAAACAAAACCTGGACCCTTTTCAAATCACCTTCATGCTTATTCTGCAGGTCCGCCTTCTTGGGGTGGTATCCAAAGGCCAGCCAACACTGGTAGTGATGGAATTGATGGCTCATGGAGACCTGAAAAGTCACCTTCGTTCTCTGCGGCCAGATGCTGAGGTAAGCTGCCTCTAGGCCCCTAGCAGGGTACCTGATATTAAGTACTTAAGTATACCAACCTTGACAAATGCAAACCCATGTTTTGACTTCAGAATAACCCTGGCTACACCCCCAACCCCTGCCCACACACCCTGTAAGAGATGATTTACATGGAATCAGAGTGCTAATTGCAACCCATGTTTTGACTTTAGAATAACCCAGGCCGCCCTCCCCCTACCTTGCAAGAAATGATTCAGATGACAGCAGAAATTGCTGATGGCATGGCATACTTGAACGCCAAGAAGTTTGTGCATCGGGACCTGGCAGCTCGAAACTGCATGGTTGCCCATGATTTTACTGTCAAAATTGGAGGTGTGTCTTAGAATCCTTGAGAGAAAGAAAGAGAGAGAGAGAGAGAGAGAGAGAGAGAGAGAGAGAGAGAGAGAGATTGTGTGGGGGGGTGGGGGGGGGGGGGTGTATTATAGGGTGTGGGTGGCATGGCAGATTCTTAGGTCCTAAATTCGGGTCCTTATGCTGCCTGAAAAATACTTTTCCCCACTCTGGGCATTTACCAGCTCAGAAAGCTAACATTTCTGTTCTAGTTTCCTTTTTGTTTCTATCAAAAATAAGTAAGTAAATAAATGTAACAACTTGGGGAGGAAGGACTTTGTTTCACCTTGTAGCCTATCATTGAGGGAAGTCAGGGAAAGACCTTAAACTAGAAACCATAGAAGAATGCTGCTGGCTGATTTGCTCTGACTTATACTTAGCTAGCTTTTATATATAGCCCAGGAGTCTCTTCCAAGGGAATGGTGACGCCTACAGTGGGCTTAGCTTTCTAATATCAATCAACAATCAAGACATCCCCCCATAGACGTGCCCATAGGCCAGTCTGATCTAGGTAATTCTTCGGTGGAGGCTTCTGTCTGGTGACTCTAGCTTGTGCTGAGATGGCAGTTAAAACTTACGATAAAACTTAGTAGAGGTCCCGACAAGACCAAAGGCTGAGTCAGAGAATGCAGAAGAAAGAGATAGCAGAAGCAGATGCTGAATGCCTAGATTGCTAGTTGGAATGTGTGGATAGGATGGGTATAAATGGACTCAAGGACAGTGGCCTGTGAGGTTAATCTGAAAGCCAAGAAGCGGGTATGTAAGAGCTTTGTAAGCCGTAGGATTTGCCTCTCCTCTACAAAACCAGTGAGAATCAGGAACAGGCAAGGTCCCAAAAAGATCCCAAAACACTCCCCCCACCCCCAAACACACACATTAGTTAAGGAAGCAAGTAGGGAGATGAGCCTATGTATGATTCCAGGAGATATTTTTCTACATAACCATGGGAGTCATACAGGAATATACCCAAGGACATCAACTTGCATGAACTATATGAAGGAAGATGGGACATGATTCTGTATTTATGATCCTATAGACCTTCAACATTAACAACATGAAAAGCCCCACAAAACCCAGATGTGACAGTGCATGCATCTGGACACTTAGGGGGATAGAGGCAGGAAGATCAAAAACTCAATGTCATCTTCAGCTATGTAGCAAGTCCAAAGTTACCCTGGAATATGTGAGAGCTCATCTGAAAGAAAGAAAGAGAGAGAGAGAGAGAGAGAGAGAGAGAGAGAGAGAGAGAGAGAGAGAAGGAAGGAAGGAAAGCAATGAGAACCGGAAGGAGTATGTTTCTATTCACATAGTGGCCCTTGTGTAGAAGGATGTTGCCAGGTTGGAAGATGTACAGGGGAGATGTGGAGGTGAGCCTAGATTGTGCAAGGGCAATGAGAAGTGAGATGGATTAGAGAGAGAGAGAGAGATGTAGACAGAAAGGCTTGCTTGCCCAATGTTTGGGAGTGTCAGTAAGAGGCAAGGTCAAAAGAAGACCGCAAGTTTAGTTGAGCGAGCAGCAGATTACCTGGGAGAAGAAAAAGGGTCTGTTTGGGACATAGGGGAAGGAGTAAGTGGGAAGGATGACAGCCCCTATTCTCCATCCACCCCTCCCACACACCTCAAGGATGCCCTCTTGGTGAGTTTGCCTGCCACCCATGGGAGCTCTAGTGATGCTTCGAGGGGCGGAGCACTCAAGATGCTGGGAGGATGACCTGAAAAACCTGTGCACTGTTTGTTGTCAGACTTTGGAATGACAAGAGACATCTACGAGACAGATTACTACCGGAAAGGGGGCAAGGGACTACTGCCTGTGAGGTGGATGTCACCTGAGTCCCTGAAGGATGGAGTCTTTACTGCTTCTTCTGATATGTGGTGAGTTATGCATAGGTGGGTGGATGATGGTGCAGGGCTCGAACTCCTCCAGGTGTCCCACTGATATGGCCATCAGGAGCTGAGAGAGGAAAGCCAGCCTTTCACAGAAAAAAAATGAAGGTTTGTCTATCTGGGCTCTCTTAGATGGCTACCTTTATGTATTGATTGAGAATAGTCTTACAAGAACTTCTTCATGAATTATAATATAAATCAATGTGTGTGTGTGTGTGTGTGTGTGTGTGTGTGTGTGTGTGTGTGTGTGATGGGGGGTTCCGTGCTACAACATATATGTGGAGGTCAAAGGACAACTTGGGAGTCAAGTCTCTCCTCCCACCACTGTGTGGATCCTGGGGATTTACCTCGGGCCATCAGGCTTGGTAGCAAGTGCTGCCCACTGAGATCTCTTGATGGCCTGCATATCCAGCTCTTTATGTGGGTTTTGGGTATTGAACTCAGGTACTCATGCTTTGGTGGAAAGGCCTTTGCCAACTGAGGTAACACCTCGCTCCACCACTTGTTCTATTAATTGGTCAACAAAGTTCTAGTGACCCAAAAGAGGTATGAATGAATGTATTTGCGATAGAGACTATTGTGTGTTTATTGTTGGCTTCTTTGTTTACTGCTCCCAATTGTCATTGGCAGGTCCTTTGGAGTGGTCCTTTGGGAAATCACTAGCCTGGCTGAACAACCTTATCAAGGCCTGTCTAATGAACAGGTGCTGAAATTTGTCATGGATGGAGGTTATCTGGACCCCCCTGATAATTGTCCAGAGAGACTGTAAGTATAGAAAAGACCTGGAGCATGTGAGGATTCACATATTACATGTTTTGTGTCTGTACATGTTAGGTACATATGCGTGGGTTTGGTCTTATGCCCACACATGTTTATATAGCATGCCTTTACATCCAGGCTTGTATTTGCATATTGCATCTTGGATGCCCTCTTTCATTGTCACATGTGCCTACATATGTGCTTATGTTTACATATATGTATGCCGTGCATGTGCCATGCAGTCTACTTGCATACATTTGCATATCAAATCCATTTTAAAGATTTATTTTTATCTTAGGTATATGAGCGTTTGCCTACATGTGTGTTCATAAGAGATAGACTTGGTGCCAAAGGACACTAGAGGAGGGTGTTAAATCCTCTGGACCTGGAATTACAGGTGTTTGTGAATCAATACATGGGTACCAGGAACTAAACCTTAGTCAAATTCAAGAGAAGCAAATGCTGTTAACCATTGAGCCTTCTCTAGCTCCTTAAATCTTTTTTTTTTAAATGCACTTATGTATACCTGTGTGTACATATGTGTGGCGGGCATCATCCTTAGAAATACTGTTCATCTCCATTGAGACATGACCCTTTATTGGTGTGCTGCTCACTGATTCAGCTAGGCCGGCTGGCCAGCCATTGAGTCCCCAGGATCCCCTTTCCTCTACTGTCCTGGCCCAGGGAGTGTAAATGTGTTCATTTGTTTTGTTTTTTTTTTAAATATTTATTTTTATTCTACTTGCATTGGTGTTTTTCCTGCATGTATGTCTGTGTGAAGGTGTTGGATCCACTGGAACTGGAGTTACAGACAGTTGAGAGCTGCTATGCAGGTGCTAGAAATTGAATCTGCGTCCTCTGGAAGAGCAGCTAGCGCTCTTAACCACTGAGCCATCCTCTGCAGCCCCAAATGTGTACATTTTTTTAAAAAAAATTTTTTTTTATGTAAGCTCTGAGGATCTAACTCTGGTCCTCAGGCTTGAGGGGTGAGCATTTTCCTTGACTAAGCCACCCCTCAACCTCACATATCAAATCTTTATAAACATATTTGTGTTTGTATCTGTCTCCACGTACATGCTTGGATTTGTCTTATATTTTTATTTATCTCTTTATATTCAAAATTTTCTGAACATTGCCTGATCAGGGCCCTCTCCTAATGAGAGCAGTTTGTGACTGGTTGAGAATTGGGGAATTTATTTGTCATGATTTGTTTTAATTGTCAACTTGACACAGTCTAGAATTGTCATTGAGGACTTGTCTAGACAGCACGGGCCCATGGCATGTCTAATGGGTATTGTCTTGATTATGTTAGTTGATGTCACCCACTGTCACACTGTAGATGGCACCATTTCCTGTGCAGAAGGTCCGGAACTCTATAAAGTAGAGAAAGCAAGCAAAGCAGGCATGCATGCAGTCATTCTCTATCTGCTCTTGACTGCATGTGATGTGACTTTAAGTTCCTTCTACCCTAACTTCCCCACCCTGATGGACTGCAGCCTGGAAGTGTGAGCTAAGATCAACTTTCACCCCTGTGTCTTTTATGGGGGCATTTTATCATCATAGCAATTGGAATGGAAATTAAGCCCCGGGGCAGAGGTTCACAACCTTTCCTTAAAGGTTCTGTTGTAAATAGTGACAACACAGTGGCCCTGTGTGGTTGAAGCTTGAATCTAATCATAGGCATCGCATAGATGCTTCAATGAGGCCATATGTAGTAGCTATCACTGCTAGGATATGCCTAAGAAGTTCTACTTGAAATAGGAGAGATTCAACCGTGGCTCGGATCTTAGAGGTCTCAGTCCACGCTCACTGGGCTCCACTGCTCCTGGTGTTTTCTTTTGAATGACTGGAAACTCGATCCCAGTATTTAGTCCATGGAGCTGTACCTGCCAAGGTTCAAGGATGCCACCCTGAAGGGGCTTTAAGCCTAGAATAACTGTGGGGTACTCGTAAGCCTCTGCAAGTGAAACACACCAAATGCCGAGGCATCAGAGACAGGGGATGCACTGTGATAAATGATGCACAATGTCTGCCCAGTTTCTGTCCTTTCAAAAAAAAAACAAAAACCAAACTCTGTTGCCACAGTGAAACTCGACCAAAAGCCATCTAGGGGAGGAAGGACTTAGGTGGTGGGCTAGTCACGTTCCATCCTGTGTCAAGAGCTGAGAGATAAGTGTTAAGAGAGCGCCTGCTCTCAGATGGCGCTCGACACTCTCATGAAGTTTAGGAGCCCCTGCCCAGTGTGTGGTTATCCAAGAAGAGCTGGGGCTTCCCACATTATTAACAATCAAGACAAAACCCCAGAGTTATATTCATAGCCCAACCTAATCTAAACTTTTCTCAGTTGGGGCTCTTTTCCCAGTTGACAGCTTCTTGGGCCCCATTATGTCAGTCCTCCTTACCCATCTCTTCCCTTCCCATTCTTTCCTTTCCCTATTTTTTCTTTTTCTTTCTATTTCCCCCCTTTCCCCCTCCTCTGCCCTTCCTCTTTCTCCACTGAGCATTTTCTCTTTTTGCACTTTTTATTTAGAGACTCTGGTCTCACTAAGGTGAAAGTCACTCTAACCTGACAGACCTTGAATTTACAGTCCTCCCACCTCAGCCTCCAGAGTAGCTGGGATAACAGGCATGCACTACCATGTCTGGCTGGCTTGCTTTCCAAAACCATCTTTCAGACCCGCTAGAATTGTTGATCCAGCCTTGACTACCATCTGTGCATACAGCCAGAGCAAGGCAAGGGCTCTCACTACTTATGTGTGGTCTGTAGTGGGGCAGTATAGGAAAGAGCAACCTGACTGCACCTTGAAACTTACCCACCCTGGTTTCTGCCCCCACAGCACTGACCTGATGCGCATGTGCTGGCAGTTCAACCCCAAGATGAGGCCAACCTTCCTGGAAGTCGTCAACCTGCTCAAGGATGACCTCCACCCCAGCTTTCCAGAAGTTTCCTTCTTCTACAGCGAGGAGAACAAGGCTCCTGAGAGTGAGGAGCTGGAGCTGGAGTTCGAGGACATGGAGAATGTCCCCTTGGATCGCTCCTCTCACTGTCAGAGAGAAGAGGCTGGGGGAGGGAGGGAGGGAGGGTCCTCTCTGAGCATCAAACGGACCTATGATGAACACACCCCCTACACCCACATGAACGGGGGCAAGAAGAACGGGCGTGTCCTCACCCTGCCGAGGTCAAACCCTTCCTAACAGCACCTTCTTGGGGAAGGATTCTTTTCTTTTCTCTCTTTCTTTTTTAAAACTCTTCTGTAGTTTGACTGCCTCCAGGAAACTCAGGATTATCAGGACTCTACCCAGATGTGAAACTGAGCTCAGAGATAGTTCATACACATTTCTGTTTGTCTTTTGACCTGAAAACACACAAGCGTGATTGCCAACCCTGCGAGTCTGTGGAGGGCTAACTGTGAACCTAGAGGGGTTGGGCTTTCCGTACTCCCTTCCCTGCCCCCACTGTGTCAAACCGAGATTTTATTGTTGGTGGTGTTGTTTTCCTCATAGTTTGGAAGAATGCACCTGATTTTACAGATATTTTTCTCTTTTTGCTAGTGTCTGAGTTATAGTTAGTTATCAACGACAGACTTTATTTATGGATAACAAGTCAGAAAGCAAAGAAGAAACAGACAGAAAACAAAACAAAACCTGACCTACAGAACCTGGTTCTAGAAGTACATGCTTTGCAGGGTTGGGCTTTGAGAAGGGTTTCATTAATCTGAGAGAAGGATTTTAGTTTAGTTTAGTTTAGTTTTTTTCCTCATTCACAAAAATCAGTTCCTCAAATTGACCAATAGCTGCTGCTTTCGTATTTTACTTTGGGAAAGGGTGTGTACTCCTCCATGTGTGCTCATCTGCACACCTGTGTGCATTTGTGTGTGTGTGTGTTGTGTCCAGGTTAGAGATCACAGGGTGGGGTGGGGGGCTGTGTGTATGTAAAATATTCTCTGCGACTGATGCTTGGTGAACTGGCTCATGAAGCTCCTGCTGCTGGGAGTGTGTGACCTCATATTGTCCTCTTCCTTTTTATTAACTGAGAGTCTGTGCCGTCGAGAGAGCCTTCTCAGTCACGTCAGAAGTCTTGCTCAGGTGTCTTCTTCCCCTTCCCTTTGGTGATGTTTTCCAAAACCAGAGGGAGGATTATTTGGGATTATTTGGTCTGGATTCATTCAGGATCTTTGGAAGACCAAACAATGCAAAGGACACACACACACACACACACACACACACACACACACACACACTGTAGAAGGAAGTAAAGCAACAATTTTGAGAATATATTTGTAACATATTTAAAGTTTATGGAATCCCTGGCATGAACCTAATAAGTTATTATTTCCTTGGGAGCAGGGCAAGTGGTGGGTACATCTGCCTGTGTGGGGAGACAGGACAATGTGTGAGTGGCCTCCGTGTTTGGTCTTTGAAACACATCTTTTTCTGGGAATTATACCACATTAGCTGCTAGCCCTTTAGGACTCGGTGAGTTCTTGTGGAGTTTGTGGGTAACTGGATTTTTGACTGGTTCAGATAGTGACACTGACTGGATGTTTCTTTCTTGGATACACTGGTGGTTACCTGGAGCTGAGATGGCCTTCCAGAACACCCGTGTTCATCTGGTTTTCCTCTGCTTGTGTACCTCACTTCTTCAAGGCCTACACTTTGCTCAGTCATTGTACAAACATACTAAACTCAGATCCCAAAGACCAGTGACACAGATGGGCTTTGAGAACACTAAGCAATATACAAGGCGGTGCACCTTCCGATCCCTGTTGGTCTCCTCCGCCTTTGGGGCGTCTGGCTATTCTCCACACTAAACTCCCACAGCTGCTCTTGGTGCCCAGGGACCTCAGCTTGGGCCAGATGTAGTGCCTGAGTGTATTTCTCAGGTGCTTATGTTTCAGATTCTAGAGACTAAAGTCTGGAGGAGAAAACATCAGAGACTTTCTTCTCACCATCAAGAACTTGTGAAAGGACATGGACTCACAGCTTCTCTTTGCATAAAACCACAGCTGCTCAAGCAAAAGAAATAACTATGGTGAACTCAAAATCCTCCCAGAGGTTCTTTCCTGCGTGCATTTCCCCACAAATATCTGATACCTTCTTCTCCCCTAGGAGATGTGAGATAAAGACACACTGGCCACCCCAAAACCCTCTTGATTCTTGGTTGAGAACACAAGTAAACATAAATCCTGGTTGCCAATTGCTGTCAAATTTATATTGGAAAAATTGTAACATGTTAAATGTTACCAGGGAACTCAATGATTGGTACAAGAAGCAAGAGTTACAGTTACTTTTACCCAAAACACTTTGTAAATAGAGGTTCTGCGCATCAATGGAAGACACCATAGGTCTGGATGTTTTTTGTTTGTTTTCCTCTTCACAGTAAATTTGTAGTGATGCTATACTAGCAGAAATTTTCACACCTTTCTAATTCAAAAGGTTTTCTTATAGTACCGGGGAAAGTATTTATTTTAATATATAAAATCACTCTTGAAAATCACTTTTGTAAAAAAATGGTATGCATGTAAATTTTTTTTTATCAAGGAAAAATAAAAACAGGTGAGTGTGGGTCATTTTTTTTTCCTTCTTCTCAGTACAGTCTACCTCAGTGTCTTATTAGGATGTGGTTCAATAACAGATGTTGAGGCGTCACGATTCTGGCTGAATCATTCTTGAAGTTGGGGAGCTGTGTACCAGTTGATTTTTTTTTTAAGTGCCAGGGACTAAGAAGGATTTTGAAGGAGAGAAGTTGGGACTAAAAAGCCAGAGCCTTCCTGTGAACCCAGAGTCTTCTTGTTGCTAATATTCTTCTGAATATAACCTCCTTATAAAAACCCATTTGTTGGCTGCACACTCCTCACACGAAAGCCACACTTCAGGTTATCATGATTTAGCCTCTTTTTGAGGCCCCGATCTAAAGCCTTTTGGTGAAAAGTGGTTGTTTCTTTTACTGATGAGGCTGTGAGCCAGCACCTTAAGATGCCACATGAAATCCCCCCAGACCTTGATGCAAAGAGAATCTGGGTTCTCTGACCATTATTTCTTACCCTGTTTAGACCCATGAGGCAGTTTGTGGGCACCTCCTACACAAAGGCAAGGTTATTTGGGGGAAATCTTAATACAAAACCTATCACTTTCCTGAACATATCTCAAACAATAAAATAGGAACGCTATGCTGGGGTTTGGTTGACTTCAAGCTGACACTGTTTGGCCTTGTGAAAATTTGAGAAATCTGGAAATCAAGGCAGGGCCCTTTGCCATACTATTTCACTTTAGGACACTGTCCTTGAAAATTTGCTCTTTTCCATCTTTTCTAGAGAGGTGCACCAACTTGAGTGACCCTACCAAGGAGGACTCTACTAATTTCGTTTTGATATCAACTGTTGCTGGGAAGGAAACAAGTAGCTACTTGGGTCATGAGACTCATTTTGGTTTCAGATGATGTTAGCTTTGTAAGAAAACAATCTTGAGACCTGAAAGTCATGGTTACCCTGGGAGTTTGTAGTGATGGGTGAGAGAGAGGAAAAAAGCAACAAAACCAAGTCACATGGATACTTCTTGTGTGTTTTGGAAGCTGTCTCGTTTTAAAACTACTTTTATGATCATGGTGAAAGCCATGCAGTTATTTCTTCCATGATAGCAGCAGACATGTTTCCTATCTGGTTCAATGATGTCAAGTGCCCATCAGGAAATGTTCATGTACTTAAAGCCCTTCTAAATGTTTCCCTATCATTTGGAGCTAGCTGGAAGAAAAGAGCCCTGATGGCTTTCTGGATTTAGGCTGAGCACAGTTTGGGAGAGTGTGGAGATCGGCAGGAAGAGATGAGTTGTATTCTGTGGTAGCTGGGAGTGGTGCCACCAACACAAGCAAAGATTGCCCTTCCTATCTATCAGGACAGACATTCTACCATGCAGAGTGATTATTGGGTTAAGGACTGTAATTTTATTTGAAACCCACCATAACACTGGCCAGTGGGCAGGATCACTGTGACAGTCTGGTCCATACTGGTGATCTTGGCAAATGAATGATGGTCATTCTAGCAATGGTTCTTCCACTTTATGGTAGATGGATGTATTCTGGATTCTAGCTGATGAATTCTTGATAACATAGGCTCTTCAAAAATTATGGTTTTGTCAAACATGGAAAAAGAATAGTGCTGATTTTGTGTAAATGGCGCACATAGCATGCAGTCATTTTAGAAAACCTTCCAGAATGTTCCTCAGAATATGAATTTATACAAGAGGTGAAGTTGGGGAATAGGAATAACAGATTATAGCTTGCTGTTTAAACTACACAAAATAATAAAATAGTCTTTTAAGAGGCCATGACTGAAGGCATATGCATCCTCAAACAGTACTCAAAAAACAGAGATCAATGATTTCAGCTAACTTGATACCAATCAGGATACAGAATCAGTCTCTGGTCAAATTCTTATCTGTATGTGGGCCATTTAAAAAGCAAACAAAATGAAAAAAAACTTGTTAAAAATGAGATCATGGTCCTAGGACCCTTGTTATTATTTGAGAAGGAAGGAAGAGCCCTCAAATGTGTGTGTGTCCATTCACATGTGCAGAAATGGCTTGTTTGGTCCTTATCCTTTGTATCAAAGTTGCTGCTCCTTCCCCCTTTATGTGCCGGGGTGGCTATCTCCCATGTGACAACAGTGTGGGATCAAATGTGCCACAGCACTGCAGAACATGCAGAAACACAAAACCCACCCAAAGCACAGTGACATTTTCCTACGAGAGCCAAGTAGCATCATGTACAGAATATGCCTTTTTTGTGGGGGGGGTGGGGGGGGAGGGGAGGGGCTGAAATTGTTCTGCATGTATAATACAGGCTAATTACGTGTTTATATTAAAATTTGGAATAAATTATCTTGAAACTATTTTTTGTGTAGTATCCAGGTTGGTCTGGGTGGGGCTGTGGCTTTGAGTTTTGCAATATTAAGGGAAAGCCTCTCTCTCTCTCTCTCTCTCTCTCTCTCTCTCTCTCTCTCTCTCTCTGTGTGTGTGTGTGTGTGTATGCAGATACACATGTGTGAGTGCTCATGTGTGCAGGTGCACATGTGGATATGTATGTATGTGAGGGTAGAATCCAGAGGATAGCCTCAGGTATGGTCTTCCAGGTGCTGTCCACCATTATTTTTGAAACAGGGTCTCTCATAGATGTCCAGCCAGTGAACTCCAGAGATCTGCCTGTCTCTTCCTCTGCCTCTTTAGTGCTGGAGTTATAAGTACATGCCACCATATCTGACTTTTTTTTTTTTTTTTTTAAAATGTTGGCTTGGGGGTTTAGACATTTAAAAGGGGCTGACAAGTGCTTATGGCCACATTATCATTCAAAATGTATTTAGTCCTACTTCAGAAGAGCACATAGTAGTCTTTTTACAATCTCAAGACTCCTTAAAAACCCAAAGTCTCTTCTGAAATTCATGCAATCTCTTAACTGTAATGCCTGTAAAAATCGAAATAAAAAGGCAGATCCCATCCTTCCAGCTTACAATGGCATAGTGTGTACACTACCATTCCAAAAGGGAGGAAAGGAAATCTAGCAGGGAAATATTGGATCAAAGCAAGTCCAAACACCAGCAGGACAAAACTTCAAATTCTACATCTCCATGTCTGAATGTCTGATTGTCAAAGCAATCTTCGGATCTCCAACCTCTTTCAGCTTTGTTGACAGCTCTCTCTCTCTCTCTCTCTCTCTCTCTCTCTCTCTCTCTCTCTCTCTCTCTCTCTGGCTGGTTCCACTTCCAATCTGTAGCCTTCCATGGCAGGTTCTCTCAACTCTGCCATCTCTTACATTTTGGGATCTCTAGTAAAACCCAGATGTCACCTTCAGAGCCTCATGAAATGACCTGTGTTTGTGGTCTTCTGAAGAAGAGCCTCAGTGGCTCTTAGTTATGGAGGGAGATTCTACAATTCATTTCTTGTATCCTGGACTAAAGCAGAACCACATGGCTCAATCTGCCAACTTCTGCTACTTGCTGGGACTGGAGCATGGCCTCCACCTTCAATTACGGTTGCATCACCTTTCCGTGGTTGATGTTTTCCTTTTCTGCCTAAGCTTCCCTTTAATTTCATCTCACAAGTTGGAAGAATAGCTGTGTAGGGTGTTGCCCCAAAGTCAGCACTTTCTTATTCCATTCAGCATCAACCTTTTCTTTAAACCTTTTATCTGCTTAGCGTTGGACGCAGCTCCGACATTACGTTTCCTGGTGTCCCTTCTCTCCTCAAACTGTATATTTTGCATTTTTCCTCACCCAGCTTCTTCCTTTTCCTTATGGATCTGCACAAAACTGGCCACTAAGAATCATTTCAGCACACTCCTGAAAAGGTAACACAGGCTGTCTCCTGATTTCCTCTGTCAACACCATTAATTCAAAAGTTTTCAATTTAGCTTCAGGCAGATTTTTAGGACAAGGACAAAAAGCAGCCACATTCTTTCCCAAATTATCAGAAGAATGCTCTGTAGGTCATTCAGTAATATTATTCCCCCTGAAACCTTTTTTGAGCTGGACTCCCACAGTTCAAATTACCGCCAACACTGTTTTCCATGCTCCTACTAGGATGGACCATTAAGCTCCTCCTACAGCATCTAAGCATTTTTCCAGTCCAAGGTCCCAAAGTCTTCCATATTCCTCCAACAAACAGCATGGGTAAGCTTGTCACAGCAATACTCCAGTTCCTGGTCTTAGTCACTGTCAAGAGGCACCATGATCAAGGCAATCTTATAAACGAGTTCTCTTAATTGGGGGCTTGCTTACAGTTTCAGAGTACATTATCACATCAGGGAGAACGACAGCATGCAGGCAGATCCAGAGCTACCTCCTGATCTATGGGCACACACGGACACACAGACACACAGACACACAGACACACACACAGACACACACACAGAGAGAGAGAGAGAGAGAGAGAGAGAGAGAGAGAGAGAGAGAGAGAGAGAGAGAGAGAGAGAGAGAACGAACCAGCACCAGGCAGGGCAGCCGCACACTATACATGCTATCCTTACTATGGGAGCCCCAGCCAGTTGGCCTGGCTGCTGTGGTGTTGGGTTGGTCAGGGAGCGAGAGAGCAGGGCAGACAGTGGAGAACTGAGGCTAGTCTGGTGGCAGTGGCAGAGAGTGAGGGGCAGCGGAAGAGTCAAGGGGGCTGGGAACCGGAAGCAGAGAGCAAGCTGCAAGAGAATGAGGGGGGAGGGGGAACGCCCATGGATAGCTGGCAAGAGAGTTGTGAACGTTTGCTTTTAAAGTGCCAGTAAGTGGCCATTTTGAGTTATTGCTTGGTGGGTGTAGGGGTCAAATTTAGCCTGTGAATTAGACCGGGAGGCATGGTGGCGAAGACATTCCCTTCCGGGTGAGGGTAGAAGCTATCGCCTCATTCTGGCATCCTGAGGACAAATGAGGTAGCTATGAGGTAGCTAGAAATGACAGCCAGACAGATCATCAGGTCATCATGAAGTGAACTTGGCGACTGAGCTCAGGACAAGTGCCCTAAGCAATGGTAGGAGAATGGGTCACTCAGGCCTAAGGTTTCGCAGCAGTGATAAAAGGAACCGACTCAGCGGAGAGGGGAAAGAATCTCACCCAAGAGAAAATGGAAAATGTCATAGAAGGAAGGGCCAGTGTGAAGGGCAGTCATAAAGACTGTGAATGCCTCCCTCCGCAAGGCACCTCAAGGCTGGGAGCTCAACAGCTCTCCCCTGGGACTATGGGGTGGGGTACCACTTTACCAGTGTTTGGATGGATTGGTCTATCAAGCGGTCTGATATGGCTGGAGTTCTATATGGTGGTAGGAGATGTGAACCTGCGAGTTTCTACTCTGTGTCTCACAGCACCAAATTACACACACATACACACACACACACACACACACACACACACACACACATATCGCCAGGATATGTTTGATAGAGGTGCAATATGGTGGAGGAGGGAAGGGTGCCTCTGAGGGCCCAAGCTGAGATCCCTTCCCCCTGAGGTGCCAGCCATGTGATAAATATAGTATTGAATAGAGTTTATTTAGGGCATGGGAAGTGGAGTTGAGAAGGAGGGGGAGGGGGGAGAGAGGGAAGAAGGAGGAGGAGGAGAGGTCAGGCCAGGAACACATGGGGAAGGGGAGAAAGGGGTCAGGAAGAGAGAAGGGGCAGAGAGTAAGGGAGTAAAAAGGAGTACGTGTGTGTGGGGAGAACAGCTTCTTTTATAGTAAGCTAGGCCTACCTGGCTGTTGCCTTCTAGGCTCTGTCTAGAAGGAGCTATCACTAAGGGATGGCCGATTGGAGTTAAGAGCAGCTCAAAAGAAGAAACATAGTAACAGCTCGGGGTTATCAATAGGAAAGGAGACTCTAATAGCATAGAGGGTAGCATAGCTACCCAGTTCTTGTGCTGTTTAAAGTTTATTGTAAATATAAAGGTTGTGTGTGTGTTTTAACCAGCAACTAAATGGTCAAAGGCAGGATAGATATATTTATAAAATAATTTATATAATTATAATATATTATAATATATTAATATTATAATATATAATTATAATATTAATTATAATTTAATAATATTGGGATTAAATAATTTTTATAAAATAATGTTACCTCAACATCTGGCAAAAACTCACTTTAAAAGAAAATTAATTTCAGATCCCCAAATGCAAAGTACACACTGTTCCTTTAAGATTAGAAGGTGAGAATTGGTTTTTAGCTGCATGTTTTTTCCTCAAGCTGCACTGTTTGGGTTTGGGACTAGGACAAAATTTGTGCTAATTTGGCTTGCATAGTTTTGGGGTTCACACCTTATGCTAAGACACAGCTGTGCTCCCCAAACTGAACATGCAGCAGGCTCGGACTTCAGCCTGAGGGCTTCTCAAATGCTGCTCTATGTTGCCTTGGAGATGTAGCTTCATCTCCAGGATGCTAAAAGTCCCTGCTGTGCAATGAAGCAGGCAAAATCATTATACTCAAAGCATAGAAAGCAAGGCTGCATGCCTCCCACAATCAAGAAATTGTAGAGTAAAATAAATTAAGATGTCAATGATACCTTAAACAACAGGTTTCTTTCAACATGGGCTCCATGGGAATACTGAGACTGTTTAGCGTAGCACATGACACATATGCTGGCCTGAAAGAAGCTTATACAGGAAATAGAAGGGAATTTTAATAAAGTTAAATTATAGGAAAAGATATTAATTTAATTTACATAAAGAGGAAGGGGATATAAGTACATTTATTTATCCACAGAGCTCTTAATCTCCATAGAAGGGAAAACAAATAAAAATTGTTTTAAATGTTTTTATGAATAGAAGGGAGAAATAAATGGAATTTTCTTTAGATGTTTTTAAGGAGGCATGGGTGAATAAATAAATCCAGGCCTTTGATCTCAATGCTTAGGAGACAAAGGCAAGGATAGTTAGGTTTCTTGTGAGTTTGAAGCCAAACTAATCTACAAAGAAATCCGGGCCAGCTTGGGCTACACAGAGAAAGGCTATCTCAATAAATAATAATAACTGTCTTAAATAGTTTTAACTGTTTGACGTATGGAAATGAAGGTGGTAAAAACTCAGCAGTTTTTTTTATACGTAACCCTCCTCTCCTGGAATTCACTGTTTATATCAGCCTGGACTTGAACTCACAGAGATTCCTCTGGGTCAGCCACTCAAATACAAGCCATGCCTGGCCCTTCTGGCTTTTAAAAATGCACAGTGTCCTGTCTATCGGAATCTTACTGTTCAATAATACATCAGAGTGGCCTGCCCCTGGCTACTTATGACCTGCCTATCAAAGCTCCTCCATGCCTGCTCCAGCTCTGGTGACTGACTAGTCTATTCTCAATTTCCATGAGACTGGTTTAACTTTGTTTTGTAAATTGTGTGTGTGTGTGTGTGTGTGTGTGTGTGTGTGTGTGTGTGTATGTGTGTGTGATGCATGTGCCATGGTGCACATAAAAGCCATAAGGCCATTAAGCCATTGAGCGTAGTTTTAATGAATTCACTTGCTCCTTCCACTATTCGGATCCCAGGAATTGAATTCAGGTCCTTGAGCTTGGCAGCAAAGACTGTTACGTGGTGAGCCATCTTGCCTGTCCTGCTTTATTTTAGATACGAAACGTGAGTGAGCCTATGCATGCAGCATTTGTGTATCTGATTCTGGGTTATGCCACCTAATGATCTTGAGTTGGTCATTGTTGCAATTAAAATGAAGTTTTTTTTTTTTTTTTTTTTTTTTGAGTAGTGTCTTAGTTAGGGTTTTACTGCTGTGAACAGACACCATGACCAAGGCAAGCCTTAGAAAAGACAACATTTAATTGGACTGGCTTACAGACTTGGAGGTTCAGTCTGTCATCATCAAGGAGCAAGGCCGCATCCAGGCAGGCATGATGCAGGAGGACCTGAGTTCTACATCTTCATCTGAAGGATGCTAGTGGAAGACTGACTTCCAGGCAGCTAGGATGAAGGTTTTAAAGCTCACATCCACAGTGGCACACCTACTCCTACAGGGACACACCTGCTAATAGTGCCACTCCCTGGGATGAACATATACAAACCATCACAAATAGTATTCCATTGTGCATGAGTATATGTATATGAGGTAGAAGTGTGTATGTGATAGATGTGTGCAAATGTGTGTGCAATATGAAGGTCAGAGGTCAACCTTGAATGAGTTTTTTTGTTTATTGGTTTGTTTTGTAGGAGGCTGTCTAAGGGGTGTGTGTGTGTGTGTGTGTGTGTGTGTGTGTAGGAACAAAGATCGTGTTGGATCTCCTGTAAGTGGACTTATAGGCAGTTGTGCACCATCTGGTGTGGGTGCTGAAAACAAAACTCGAGTCCTCTGCAAAAGCAGCAAGTGCTCTTGTCACAAAGCTTCTTGTTGGGTCCTGGAGGCCCCTGATTAGGCTAGGCTAGCTAGCCAGTGAGTCTCAGAGCTCCTCCTGTCTCCCACTTCCAGTCACTGTGATTACAAATGTGAACTAGCATGCCTGACTTTTTCATGGGAACTCAGACCTTAACTGAGGTCCTAATGATTGTGTTACAGTTGTTTTACTGACTGGCTCTTCTCCCTAGCCTCATATCTCACACATTATCAGTCATCAGTTGTTGGACAGTTACATTGTTTTCACTTGTGGTTTATTGTGAAAAGTACTGCTTTGAACATGAAATTGTAGATGTCTCTTCTTTGTTTGTTTGTTTGTTTGTTTTTGGTCCTATTGTTGTGATAAAATATCCTGATAGAAAACAATGTAAGATAAAAGGGTTATTTTAGTTCATGATTACAGGCTGCAGTTCATCATAGTGGAGAAGTATACTGGTGAACACCATGCAGGAAGAGCTGCAGTGGGCAAGTGAGCTCCCTGGGGAAGGCCTACTGTCTTGCTCGGCTGCGATGGGTGAGCGCTGGTGAACCATGGCCCTAGAGACTTCATCCCAGGATTTCTTCTTGCTATTGATGTACTTTCTCATGTTTGTCATTGCCACACTCCTCACTTATTTGGCTTGGTATGAGTTGATGCTGGGAGACCCTCACTGCCTATAGCTGGTGTGATTACTTCCAGGTTGATAGCCCACCCTATTGGGCAAATTTCCTGCAGGTCAACATAAAGATGAACTTTCATGAGTATTATTAATGCTGTTTAGATGAATTGATGACTTCATAGAATTCCAGATTTGATTCAAATAATCTTACGAAGAAAGTTTAAGGAGATGGTATTAGTTGTTTTGCCAGAAAGATGTAATCAAGTTAGAATCAATAGAGTATACCCTCCCTCACTGAGTAGTAAGTAAAGGCTGCATAATAAGGAATACAGTAAGCTTTCATAAATTGCACTAAGAAGAGAAACAGGCTTGGGACAAATTTGTGGTCAAGGAAAAACATTCATTCTAGGTCAGGTCCAAGGATGAGATTACAGGTGTACACTATGATAAAACAAGGCCACGTAAAATTGTTGCTTTGAACTTATAATGAGGTTATAGAATAAAATACTGCTTTGAATTTACTGTTGACAGCCTTCTGTGACTCCCTTTTGTGTAATATGTTATATGTGAGGTAATTTTATAAAGAAGTATTGTCTAAGGAGGTATAAAAAGGCTGAGATACGGTCCCTTCCGGTCTGGGCCAGAGCACTGAGCAGATCTTGGGTGGCAGCTCTGTCCCCAACCTCCAAGAACCCAGAGGAAGCAGGGATCCCAGGCGCTCTAACTCAGGCAGTATCTTAGGTAAGCAGACAGCAGGGCCCACCCTAAACAGGGAGTAACTGGGACCCACAAGGACCCGGGAAGTCACTCCCGTCCCGGAACACTGGTTTTTTCCGGTCTGAGCCAGAGCACTGAGCAGATCTTGGGTGGCAGCTCTGTCCCCAATCTCCAAGAACCCAGAGGAAGCAGGGATCCCAGGCACTCTAACTTGGACAGTGTCTTAGAAACTAGTTCTCAGATCTGGATCAGACCTCTGCCAGGTCTGCTGTTGTGTGGACCCCAGATTCCACCTGAGACATACTGGAAGGTCCACTCAACCCAGAGCCACAGAGGAACAACTGAACTCAGAGCGTCAGACAACATATCCTGAGATATTCTAGATGAGACACTGCACCCAGAACAGCAGACACCAAGCTGGACTACTACCTTGGAGGCACCATATCCTGAGGCATCCTAGAGGTACCACTGTAATCAGTGCAGCTGGAAAAGATCATAGAGACATCTGGACCCCTAGGAGATCAGACACAAGCTAGATAACTGGAAAGGCAGGCTTCAGTCAGAGACAGCAAGTAAAGGCAGCACTAGAGTTAACCAGATGGCAAAAGGCAAGAGCAAGAACGTAAGCAACAGAAACCAAAGTTACATGGCATCATCAGAACCCAGCTCCCCCATCAGAGCAAGCCCTGAACACCCCATCACACCAGAAAAGCAGGATTCAGAATTAAAATCACTTCTCATGATGATGATAGAGGGCTTTAAGAAAGACATGAATAACACTCTCAAAGAACTTAAGGAGAGCACTGGTAGACAGATAGAAACTCTTAAAGAGGAAACACAAAAATCCCTTAAGGAATTGCAAGAAAATGCAACCAAACGGGAAAAGGAATTAAACAGAACCATGCAGGATCTAAAAATGGAAGTAGAAACAATAAAGAAATCACAAAGGGACAATACCCTGGAGATAGAAAACCTAAAAAAAGATCAAGAGTCATAGACACAAGTGTCACCAACAGAATACAAGAGATTGAAGAGAGAATCTCATGTGCAGAAGATACCATGGAAAACATTGACACAACTGTCAAAGAAAATGCAAAATACAAAAAACTACTAACCCAAAATATACAAGAAATCCAAGACACAATGAGAAGGCCAAACCTAAGGATAATAGGTATAGATGAGGGGGAAGACACCCAACTTAAAGGACCAGTAAATATCCTCAACAAAATTATAGAGGAAAACTTCCCTAACCTAAAGAAAGAGATGTCCATTAATATACAAGAAGCCTACAGAACTCCAAACAGTTTAGACCAGAAAAGAAATACTTCCCATCATATAATAGTCAAAACATCAAATGTACAAAACAAAGAAAAAATACTAAAAGCAGTAAGGAAAAAAGGCAAAGTAACATATAAAGGCAGACCTATAAGAATTACACCAGACTTCTCACCAGAGACCATAAAAGCCAGAAGATCCTGGACCGATATCATACAGACCCTAAGAGAACACAAATGCCAGCCCAGACTACTATACCCAGCAAAACTCTCAATCATTATTGATGGAGAAAACAAAATATTCCATGACAAATCCAAATTTACACAGTATCTCAACACAAATCCAGCACTTCAAAGAATAATTGGTGGAAAACTCCAACACAAGGAGGGAAACTACAACCTAGAAAAAGCAAGAAAGTAATCTTCCAAAAAATCCAAAAGAAGATAGTTACACAAACATATCTCCACGGATGTTAGCCCAAAAGCTTGGATTAGCTAAGACTCAACCCACAGACCACATGAAGCTCGTGAAGAAGGAAGACCAAGAGGGGATGCCTCAGTTCTACTTAGAACGAGAAACAAAAATGCTCAAGGGAGCAAATAGGGAAACAAAACATGGAACAGAAACTGAAGGAGGGGCCATCAGGAGACCATTCCACCTGGGTATTCACCCCATGTACAGCCACCTAAGCTAAACACTGTTGTGGATGGCTGGAAGTGCATAATCTGAGGAACATGATATAGCTGTCTCCTTAGAGGTCTGCCAAAGACTAACACACTCAGAGGACGATGCTCACAGTTAACCACTGATATGATCAGGGGTTTCCCAATGGAGAACTTAGTGAGAGGACTGAAGGAGCAGAAAGGGTTAGTGACCCCAGGTGAAAAGCAACAATACCAAACAACCAGAGCCCCCCAGGGTCTAAACCACCAGCCTGGGAACACATAGGGAGGGACCCAAGACTCCAGAGGTAGGTAGGGGAGGATGGCCTTGTCGGACATAGGTGGGAGAGGAGTTTCTTGGTCTCATAAAAAAAATGAACACACAGTGGGGGGGGGGGAATGTGAGGGCGAGGAGGGGATAGTGAGGGGGGGTAGGTGCAGTCACTGCCTCATAGAAGCATGAGGAGGGGGATGGGATAGGAGGTTTCTGGGTGGTGGGAGGAAGTAGGGTAAGGGGATAAAATCTGAAACGTAAATACTACAACCAATTTTAACAAGCAGAAAAAAAAAAGTCGTCAGAACCAACATCTTTAAAAAAAAATGTCAGCCCCCTGGGGGTGGGAATTTTTTTTTTCTTGATACTAAAACTTGTTCTGAGAATTGTATATTGCAGAATACACAGCCTTGGTGTATCTACTCATCAAGCATACTGAGCAGACATGCCCAAACCTCCGATGTCCTGGAATTCCTTCTGGATTCAGTGAAGACACAGCATCAGAGGCTTATCAACTTACTCTTCCCCCCACCCCTCTTCTAAAATATCAATGCCCTTAATCAGCTTGAAGAAGTTAAAGAAGAGTCAGCGCCCCTATTCCCTGAGCTTGGGGACTAATGTGGTTAATAATGGTCTGTCTTTCTAGGGAAAAGTAGTGGTTTTGTTGGAACAGGGGGGATTAGCTAGGACTTATTGCATAGCCATAACCTATTGGTAGAAATCTGTATAATTATTATCAAGATGAAGTTATAATTTCTTAAATGGTACAAATTTACTTTGATTTCAAATTTAAGGTTTTCATTGGTATGAGATGAATATTGATACTCCCATGGGCATTGTGCCTGTATAACACATTTAGGAATACAAGGCCTAGACTCAGCCCTTTTTTAACTTTTTTAACTGACTTGGGACGGTTAACCTATGAGTTAAGGGACTATAGAAAATTCATGGTTTTGAGTTTATTGTTAGGGTGTTTTCCATATTTTATTTAGAAATAGCTGAGAGGGGTGAACAGACAACAGTCTAGGTTACCTTACATGGATAGTTGGTTTTCAAAACATCAGAAGTCCATAGAACTGATGCTACAAATATTTATATATTAATGTTCATTTTGATTAGAGACCTGTCTGCTCCTGACAGCTTCCTGTCGTGGATTCTAAGAAGAAATTAAGCATCCTTGGAGATACTCCAGTTGTGTGGTGACAGCCACTAGGCAAGAATTGCCTCTCTCCATCTACAAACAAATCACTGTCCAGAAAAGGACACACATGCAGAATAGTTGACTGATTATATCTGCCTAGACAGAGTAATCAGCCCTTAATAATCCTGCATCACTAAGGTCTGTCAGATGATTCTGGGCCAGAAGGCTGAAGATTTGATGCTCCAATGTTCTGTAGTATAGGGGCTTTTCAGGTGTTCAGCAGTCTCTATAAATTGGCTAAGTTTTAGAAGCTATGCTTAGTGCTTCCCATAACTTCAGTTAACTCAGTCATTCTGGATTTCTGATGGGGTTGAAGACCTATAGTCTCATAACCAATCCTGGCTATTTACTTTGAGAGAAAAGATCTGAGTAGATGGTTTTCAGCTGACATTCATTCTAAAGCCAAAAAAGCCAGGATCAAAAGTAAGTGTTTTAGTTAGAAGATGACAGAGGTTCTGGTTAGTCAACAGAATGATGGACTGGGTATTAGGACTATCTTGTACCTCACTGGTACAATTAGGAATAAGTATGCTCTAATTGTATTTTGAGAGAAAAGTTCTACTTTAACAGGATGTAGGAGGAGCTAAGTGGGAAGGAGTACTGAGAGGAAGAGATGGAACAAGGAGAGAAGATGAAGAAGAGGAGAAGCTAGGTGATGAGAGAGAGAGAGAGAGAGAAAGAGAGAGAGAGAGAGAGAGAGAGAGAGAGAGAGAGAGAAAGGGGGCATGGAGGCAGATATTCACATGTCTCCACCAGTCAAAGATGGTTTTTATATCTAGGTTGGGTATTGGGTTACGCTTCTGATTGAGCATTACCAAACTTATAAATCCTTTGATTAACATTTTAAAAAAATCGTATAAAAACAAAAAGGAAAGGAGGGGCATGGGACAGGGGTGTTCTAGGGAGGGGAAATGTGGAAAGGGGATGGCATCTTAAATGTAAATAAAATATAAAATAAAAAAATAAAAATATTTAAAAAAAGAAAAAAAGGCTGAGATAATAAGGTGTCTGTTGGGGTTCTGTTGTTCCATCTACCAAATGTGTGTATATGTATATATGTATGTGTATGTATGTGTATGTGTAATATCTGCTGAGTATATGTATATACGTACATACATATATAGGTATATGTGTAATATCTGCTGAGTATATGTATATACGTACATATGTATATAGGTATATGTGTATGCATATAAGTATGCAAGTACACTTGTGGAATTGATGACACAGGTGGTCAGGCCTGGCAGTGTGTGTGTGTGTGTGTGTGTGTGTGTGTGTGCACGCGCATGCACGTGTGCCTTTCTTTTTTCTCTTTCTTTCTCTCTTTCTTTCCTTCCTTCTTTCTTTCTTTTCTTCTTTCTTCCTTTTTCTCTCTATGTGAAATTGCCAAAAGTCAGTAGATTTTGGCCCCAGAATAGCAAGAGAGAGTTAAATTGCCAGAAGACATCAGTTTCTGGCCCCCAGAACAGTAAGAGAGTTAAAGGCCAGAGGTCATCAGCCTTTGTCTTTTGTCTGACACTATGTTCCACATCAGTACCTGACTCTATCGGGGCTGGTCTCTGGCAGTATGCCAGCAGGAGTCTAAAGCAGCTGGTCACATCTTTGTGCTCAGCTTTATTTCTCTACTCTTACATAGTTCAGGACCCCTGGCTGGGGAATAATGCCACCCACAGTGGGCTGTATCTTCCTATCTCAATTGTCTTCATAAGACTGTTCTCCACAGACACATCCAGATTATAGATACCCCCATTGAGGTACTCTTACCAAATGAGTCTAGACTGTGCTGAATGGACAAAACATTAGCTATAACAGATGTATACACCAAATTGAGATTTTTGGGTCAAATGTTTCTTTTCCTTGTCATGCTGGGCATAGAATCCAGGCCCTGTGCATGCTAGGCAACCCACCCACCTTGTCCCTCTCTCTCCATAAGCAAGCTACAGATTCAATGCAATACTCATCAAAATTCCAACACAATCCTTCACAGACATAGAACAATTCTCAATTTCATATGGGAAAAAACCAAGGATAGCCAAAACAATTCTGAATAAAAGAACTTTGGGAGTAATCACCATCCCTGATCTCAAGCTCGGCTACAGAGCAATAGTGATAAAATTGCATGGTATTTGTACAGAAGCAGATGCATTGATCAATGAAATTGAATTTAAGACCCACAAATAAACACACACACCTATGGGCACTTGATTTTTCATAAAGAAGCCGAAAGCATCTTCAACAAATATTTCTGTTTTAACTGTATGTCTACATGTAGAAGCATGAAAATAGATCTGTATTCATCACCCTGCACAAAACTCAAGTCCAAGTGTCTCAAAGATCTCAACATATAACCAGATACAGTAAATCCATAGAATATAAAGTGGGAAATACCCTTGAACACATTGATACAGGAGACAGTTTCCTGAACAGAACACCAATGGCTCAGGCTATAAGATCAACAGTTGATAAATGGGACCTCATGAAACTGCAAAGCTTCTGTAAGGCAAAGGACACTCTCAATAGGACAAATTGACAGCCTACAGATTGGGAAAAGATCTTCACCAACCCTACATCTGACTGAGAGCTAATATCCAAAAATATGCAACGAACTCAAGAAGTTAGATACCGACAAACCAAATATCCCAATTAAAAAATGCACAAGAGCATGTTGTCCTCTGAGAGGCTCCACCCAGCAGCTGACTCAGACAGATACAGATACCCACAGTCAAACATTGGCTGGAGCTTGGGAACTCTTATGGAAGAATAGGAGGAATGATTATGTGTGGCAGGATATTATTCTGCTACATTGTATTCACAGTGGAGCTCAGTGATTAGGCAGTGGAAGAGGAGGTGGAGCTGGGAAAAGAAGAGTGGAAGGGGAGGGGAGAAAGAGAGGAAGGGGAGGGGAGAAAGAGAGGAAGGGGAGGAGAAGAAGGAGTCTATTGGCCATGGAGAACCACAGATGGGTAGAAAGCTGTCCTGAGTAGCAACTTCTATCAAAAGGTTAGCTATTGGGTAACAACTCTAATGTGTGGGCATCTTGTTGATTGAGCATTTCTAAATATATAAATCCTTTAGATAATCATTAAGTTTGTCTCATTTATACTGGGTACTGCGAGGATGGCAGATATTGTCTGGGGTTCAGCCAACCTTTGTGGATGCAGCATGGGGGACTGGCAGAGCCAATGCTGGCATCTCGTAGTTGCCAGGGCCAATGCATCTAGCTAGCCAGAGATCTGGTCAGAGCAGAGGAGCAGCGAGAACATGGTGGCTGTCCAGGAACAAGCCAGACCAGGTGTCATTTTCTAAATACCACCCCTACAATTGTGGGCCCCAAAAGGAATAGGAACTCCACAGGAAAACCAACAACTAACCTGGACTCATCTCAGAGTCTGAACCACCAACCAAAGAACATACACAGACCAGACATAGGTTCCCTGCACATACATGGCAGACGTGAAGCTTGGTTTTCATGTTGATTCCAAATAACTGGAACAGTAGCCACTCAAATGCTTTTGCCTGTAGGTGTGATACATACTTCTAATTGGGCTGCCTTGTCTGTCCTCAGTGGAAGAGGAAGCACCTATTCTTGCAGAGACTTGAAGTGCCAGGGTGGGAGGATATCCAGGGGGCTCCCACATACTCACAGGAGGATTTTGGAAGGGTGTGAGCACAAGAGGGACAGTGAGCAGAATATAAAGTGAATAATGAAAACAAATAAGTTTTAAAAAACCAAGGATATCATGAATTTTGCTGGAAAATCCATGGAACTAGAAAATATTATCCTGAGTGAGGGAACCCAGACCCAAAAGGTCATGCATGGTATATACTCACTGATAAATGGATATGAGCCCCAAAATACAGAACACCAATAATACAACCCATAGACTGTAAGAAGCTTAACAAGAAGGAAGGCCTAAGTGAGGATGCTTCAATCCCACTTAGAAGGGAGGCAGAGGGAGGGAGGAACCTGGGTGGAAGAGGGGAGGAGGGGGAAAGGTGGGGCGGGATTAGGTATGGGGGAGACCGAAGAGAAGCCCAGATGGCCAGGAGAATAAATAAAAATGTGTGACTGACAGGGGTGGTGAGAGCTTCTAGAAAGTCCCAGAAACCTGGGATGCGAGAGGCTCCCAGGACTCAAATGGGGGGAGTTGTCCTTAGCCAAAATGCCCAACAGTGGAGATATGGAACCGGAAGAGACCACCTCCAGCAGATAGACAGGGCTGCCATTGGAGGGATGAGGTCACCAACCCACTTTCAAAATTATTGATCCAGAGTCTTTCCTGGCTAAAAGAAATGCAGGGACAAAAATGGAATAGAGACTGAAGCAAAAGCCTTCCAGTGACAGGCCCAACTTGGTATCCATCTCCTGGGTGGGCAACAAACCCTGACACTATTACTATAGAAAGGAGGGACATTCAATTGGAGATGTATTTCTTTAAGGGATGTATTCATTTACTCTTTAAAGGACTCTATTATCTTCATAAGATTGGATTAGAGACCATTTTCTTTTGCTTCAGCTGTGTTGGAATCTCCAGGACTTGCTGTAGTAGGATAGCTATATTTGGGTGGTGCCACATTGTCCTGGTTGTTTATTGTGTTCTTGAGCTGGTCTCTAGCCATTTGGGGTTTGTGGTTATTATGCTGATTTCTGAGTTTAGCTTTGTTGGAAGAGTGAGTGCTTTTTTTGGTGTCTTTTCCATTGGTTTCTGATTCTTTTCTCTACTTTCCTGAGTGGCCTCAGGTTCTAGTTACTAGTCTTCAGGTGTCTCCCTAGGTCTTTTTGTAGCTGAGTCACCTCTGGGATTTTGGGTGCAAATTTTGCCTCTGGAGTCCCTAGTTCAACCATAGTGGGGCATTTCTGGTGCCAACAAGTTTCCAGGACAGCGGGTGTGGTTGTGGGTTGGAAAATGGAGTCCAGTAAGTAGGGTACATTTTAAGGGTGATGGGGGTGTTTTAGGGGACTATGGCAGGCAAAGGCTTGGGTCAGAGTTCTACCTGGTTGTCCCTGGTGTCAGCAGGCCACTTGGAATGCAGGCAAAGTTGTGGGTTTGGAAATGGAGCATAAGGTATGGGGTGTACTTTTTTGCTGTTTGGTGTACATTCTGGTGAGGTGGTGAGCAGGGCCTTGGGAGAATAGGGGCCTATCTTGTGATCTCAGTTCTGGCCCTGGGAAAAGCAGACAAAGTTGTAGGTTGGGAAATGGTGTTCAGTTTGCGGTTGTTGTATATGCTTTCGGGCGAGTTAGCTGGCAGGGGCTTCGGGTCTTGTTTTCTAAGTGAATGTTTTATTTTCTGTATCTTTGTTATAGATTTGGGTCCATTAATATTTAATGATTACTGAAAGACATTTACTAATTCTTGATATTTTGCTGCATTTTGGGGTGAGACCTCTTTTTTTAAAACTCATTAAAATTTATTTCTATTTTTACTACAATCACTTTGAGCCATTTAATTTTGTTTTAAATAGAAAATGAGTCAAGAATGCGCAATAAAAAACTGTGGTGATTTGAAAAGGGATATTCCCCATAGGTACATGTATCTCAACGCTTCGTCATTAGGCCCTGCTTGACAGGGGTTAGGAGGTATGGTCTTTTGGGAGAAAGTCTGTTCCTGGGGGTAGTTTCTGGTTTCAGAAGTCCAAGCCAGTCTCTCTCTCTCTCTCTCTCTCTCTCTCTCTCTCTCTCTCTCTCTCTCATTTACTGCCTATGGATTCTGTTGAGATGATCCACAAATATTGTACTTAGCAGTTATGAAGAATTGTGTCCCTGTGTTTTCAGTCGTTAATTGAGCTGGTACCAGACTAGCAGGAGATATATATATATATATATATATATATATATATATATATATATATATATATATATATATATATCACTTCTTCACCTGCTCAAAAGGAAAGGCAAACTGTCCTGGGGAAGGTCATATGGTTCACAAAGTCAAGTACTTGAGTAACTAATATGTTTTTTTTACATAATAAAGGTCTGGCCACTTGGAGTTGGGGCAGAAAGACCCAGCAAAGATCCAGGCAGCCAAATGTAGACAGACACAGAGGAAAACAGAAGGTAGATGGGAGAGAGCTGGAAAATGGGCAGTGAGAGCCACGTGGAGACACCGTGGTGAAGAAGTCAGACTGAGTTGGAGACGAGCTGAGAGACTGCTCCAGCAGAACAACCTTTAACTATATAGATGTCTCCATGTCTTTATCACTAAACCTCAGGCGGGATGCCTGAAAGCCCCTCGATAGCATCCGGATGTAGACCTGCCAGCAACTTATTCAGTTCCATTTCTGTCTGCATTCTACCCTACTCTTTGTCATTATGACAGTGAACTAACCTCTCAAACTGTAGTCTAGACATAATTAATTGTTTCCATTTAATTAGAGTTGCCACCATCATTGTATCACTAAACCACACTAGAACAATGATTAAGACAGAAAAAAAAATACCCTAAGTTGCCTCCTTCTTTTTAAGAGATCTGTTGACCTTGTCCTTTTGTCCTTTAATTTACAGATACAATTCTCATCCAAACTTATCAGCTGTAAATATAAACAAAAGTATTTTACTGATAATACTTTCTTTTGAGATTATATTGTAATTACATTGTTTCCTCTTTTACACATTTTACTCCAAAACCTCCCACATGCCCTTTGATGCTCACTTCCAAATTCATAGCCTGTATTCTCATTAACTCTTGCTACATATCTGTGTTTATATACTCTCACACACATACAGAAGTACAGCCTGCTCTGTCTGTGTAATGCTACTTGAAATTATGTTTACGGAACTGATCATTCAGTGTTAAGTTATTGATTGTCATGCCCTTGCAAGGGGAAGGCTGTCTCTCCCTCTCTCAGTGTGTCTTAGTTGCTGTAGTTCTTTTAGTAGATTTGAGGCCTTGTGGGCTTTCCCCTATCTAGGTTACACTATCTATTGTCATCCTTATTCAGATCATATTTAGTCAGTCATGCTAGTGAGACTTTACAAATGCAACTTCTGACATTTCTGGGAGAAACAATGTCATGACAACCTATTGTTTCTCTGGTTCTTAGAATCCTACTAGCCCTCTTCTGCAATGGTCCCTTAGTCTTAGTTTTAGGAGTTGTACTGTAGATGTATCCTTAGGACAGGGCTCTCTACAACTCTTCATTTTGATTGGTTGTTGTTTTCTGTAATGGTCTATGTGTGTTCCAAAAGAAATTTCCTTTATGAGGGTTGAGTGCTACACTTACCTGTGGGTACCAGGACAAAGGCTTGGAGTGCTATTACAGATTATGCTGACTTTGTAAAGTGGTGGCTTTAGTTTCTCCTCCAAGATCCATAACTAGCTGAAGTAGTAAGAAGCTAGGTTTACATTATTAGTCGTGCTTTACCTACTGTTGAGTAGGTCTTAAGTCTAATTAGACAACTGCTGTTTATCACCGTGGTATGTAGGCCACCACTGCACCTTTCCTGCTATTATATCATGCTGATCCTTTGTGTGGTTCGTAGCTGGACAAGAATGTTAGTGACTTCTCTCCCTAGGAAGCTTACACCACACCAAGTAAAAAAAATATAGTTCATTGGATTCTTAAAAATGATGAACAGAAAGCACACTTTGGTGTTTTCTCTCTTTGCTGTACTTTTGTTTATTATACTGCAATTCAGCTCTTTGGCTCACCCCCTTTTTTAAATTGATAATAGATTCTTCTCTCATACAGTGAATACATCCATGCTACCATTTCCTGTCCCTCCACTCCTCCCAGCTAACCCCACGTCAGATCTCCCTCTGATCTATTTCCCTTCCATTGCCTCTCCAGAAAAGAGCACAGAAGAAGAGTCTATCTGTCAAATAGGACAAAAGAGGATTCAAGGAGAAAAGGCAAAAGCCTTCATCTAGAGATACATATGTAGTCATACTTGGAGCTAGGGCTACCAGAAGAGAGAGAAGAATATTCAAGAGAAGAATATTCAAAGTTTGTACTTCTGGGTCTGGGTTACTTCACTCAATATTTTTTTTTTAAATAAATTTGTCCATTTATCTGGAAACTTCATGTTTATAACAAATTAGTAGTATTTCTTTTTTTTTAATGTAAAATAATTACATCATTTTCTGACTTCCCTTTCCTCCCTCCAAACATTCCCAAGCAACTCTCCTGACTCTTCTTCAGATTCAAACATTTTCCCCTTTAAATTATCATTACATCCATGTACACATGCACATATGCTCCTAACTTGTTCGGTCCTTATAATCTTACTTGTATTTTGTTTTTAGGGATGATCATTTGGTGTTGTGTATCTGATGGCTCTTCCTGGGGGAAGATGATTTTGCCCACTCTCAGCCTTTATTAGTTCTCTGTGGATTTTTCTGTGGCTTGAGGCTTATGGTTTGTTCCCGGATCGTTTTGGCATGTCTATTAACATTTTTTTCGTTCAGTTTATGCTTATGCAGGCATATTGGTAAGACACGCATGTAGCTTCTGACACTGTTAGGAGACACAGGCTCAGAGAAAATACAGACTCTCTGCCTTTTACAATCTTTTTGCCCCGTGTTCTGCATGAGCCTTAACCGTGTGACTTGTTTGGTAGATACAGCGGCTGTGCCTGGGCACCAGAGGTCTGCCTTTTAATTGGTTGTAGTTTTCCATCATGATCATTGTAAAGAAAAGCTCCTTCGGTGAGTGGTGGACTGTACTTATGTGGGTTTAATAACAAATATTTTGGCATATATTAATATTACCCTTGTTTATTAAAGTGATGTTGTGGGTTTTTCATTTAACTACACTTGTATATTTATGGATGAATTTAAGTATATAGTATATGTATTTTTTAGGTAGGTAGTTTATAGTATGATTGTTCATGAGTCGTTCAAATAAATTTACTGTCATTACAGCCACTTCAATCTTTTGAACCTATCTGCCTTGTTTATATTTAGAGTAACCCCTTTCCCTTTCCCCCAATCAGATCACGAGGAGCCTTCTTTTCTACTCCCAAATTGCTTCCTCCACCTCTTTCTTGGTTTGAACATTAGTTGAGGGTGAACACTTACATCTGAAAATTTGGAGCTAGATACCTTAGAGTAGAGAGAACCTCTCACAATTGTTTTCTGGATCTGGGTTATCTAAATCAATATCTTTGCTTCTATGTCCATCAATTTAAGTGTATGGCATTTTGCTTATCCATTTATCAGCTTAAGGACATTTAGGTGGTCCCGTTTCCTACCCATTCTGACTAGAACACCAATGAGTATGGCTGAGCAAGTGTCGCTGGAGTGAGATGTCAAGTCCTGTGAGCATATGTCAAGGAATGGTTTAGCAAGCAGGTAGATTTATTTATCTCATTTGGTAGATTTATTTTTACTTCTCTGAGAATTCTCCACACTGATTACCAGAGTAGCTGTACAGTTGTTCAGGCCACCTTTGCCAGAGAGCCACTGCTATGTGTGTCCCATAGAAGATATCAACTATCACACAAAGCTCTGTTATCCTCCAAAAGATAAAGACCAATAGAAAAATCTTTAGTTCATATATTATTTAATCTTAGTTACTGGCAGGTATTGTTTTGAATATTTATATTGTCTACAAATGAATAGGTAACATGTATAACTTACTAAAATCTGTTCTTAGCAATAGTTTGTATTCCGAATAGATTGTCTGCATGTGAGACACAGTGAGGTGCTCATTTATTTGTTTGTTTAAGTAGACAGGTAACAAAAACGAACGAAAAGCAGGTCAATAATTTCATTTTACCACACTAATTGATTTTATTAGAGAGACTTTGTTCATTCATCAAAACGATTATTTTTTTATATAGTGTCTTTTGTTTTTAAAATATTTCAAAAAGTTCTTATCAGGTTCTCTTAGAATAAGGTAGCACTTAGGGGAAAAAAAAATACACCCTAGCAGCCCTGCACTGGAGGCCAAGATGGAGAAGACTTCCATGGCCACCACGGCCTTGGCCTTGGTACTCTGGTAGACAGGAACAAAGGTGACCCAGACACTGCAGAACACCACCATGCTGAACGTCAGGAACTTGGCTTCATTGAATGTGTCAGGAAGGTTCCTTGCCAGGAAAGCCACAGGGAAACTCCCTAGGGCCAGGGTCCCTAAGTATGTCAGCACACAATAGAAAGCAGTAACTGACCCCTTGTTGCATAAAATGGTGATATGAGCATGTTCAGAGTATGTGTCCGTGTCAATATAGGGTGGTGAGGTTCCCAGCCAGACTCCAGAGATAATAAGTTGGATCAGGACACAGATGGGGATAACAGCATCATAGATGCCTAAAACAAACAGCCTTCTCATTGCTCTTCCTGGTTTCATAGCCCCAAAAGCCAGAATTACAGTTACAGTTTTAGCCAAAACAGTGGAAAGAGCCAACGTGTATGCAAGTGCAAACATTATTTGTTGCAATACGCAGCAGGAGACTGTGTTTGAGTGGCCAATGAAGAGAAGGGAGCGCAGGAAGCAGAGGAGGAGGGAGACCAGCAGGATGTAACTGAGCATGGGGTTATTGGCCTTAACAATGGGTGAATCTTGATGCTTGAGAAAGATCCCCAAAACTGCAGCTGTGCTGACAGAAGCCCAGAGCTGTGCAGGCCAGAGACATGCCCAGAGGATTCTCAAAGGACAGGAAAGTCACTGATTTAGGCAGGCAGTAGTTTCTCTCAGGGTTCGGGTACTCTTGAATTAGGCAAGCGGTACACTTCTGCTGATCTGTTGAGGGAAGTAAATTAAGATTTCATATTTTATAATTATTTACTCATTCTATAGTCAATGTATGAAGAAAGTCTTCCAATGCTGTGATGAACCTGGCACATTCAGCTTCATTATAGTGTCACGATAGACAAGAACTCTTTTGAAATCTCATTTCTACTGTCTGTTTTGTTTACCTCGTGGAAAGCCTTGTGTTCACAGTTTTATGACTGTTTAGGGCAACAGAAGTTAAATGTTTTGTACTCATGTTTTGATAACACTTAACTGTCAAGAAATCCTTCATATAACTTTTAAATTATGTATTGTTATTCATTCTTTGAGGCTTTAAATACGTACAATGATCACTAATATGATCAAAACTCTCTTCCCATCCTCCACCACCATGTGCTCTTCTTAGTCTTCTCCGTTCCTACCCAATTACATTCTCCCCCAGCTCATTCTCCTGCCATGTGCTCTTCTCCGTTTTTATGTCCTCCCTTCCTCACAAATTATATACGTCCTTTTTCTCGCTATCTCCCAACACAGGAAATACACAGACACTAATCTGTAAAACCAAAATTCAAGTTAAACAAGCAATATATACATATATATATACACATATGTCAAATTTTCTCTCAAAATGAGACAAAATGTCTACAAAAATACCATTGAGTTCATTTTCTGTAGGCTATGTAATGGTGTGTGTAACCATGAGCCTTCCCACTCACACCCCAGTTCCCCCCAATGGCTTGGAAGCGTACTTATTTATAAATAATTGCCTAGGCCGTAAGCTTGGCGTGTTCTCCAGCTAGCTTGTAACTTAAACAGTTTAAACTGTTCTATGTCTACCACATGGCTAGTTACCTTTCCTGAGTTTCACGCATACAAGTTCCTCAGAGCCAAGCGGGGTGCTCTGGCCTCTGACTATCTCCCAGAGTTTCAGTCTCTACTTTAACTCTCACCTTCTACTTCTTGCCTTTTGCTAACAGGCCATCAGTTTTTTGTTTTTGTTTTTTTTTTTTGATGTGTGATGCTTTCCAAACAATGTACAAGTAATTATCCCTACAAATGAACGTGGGGTCTGTCCTCCAATGTGGTTAATACCCATTAAGAGCACTTTTACCCATTTGGAGTAACTGACTTTTCCTTTGACAGTGGTTGTCCATTGTAGACAGCTTCTTGGTTAGGGGACATCTCCTTGGCTGACTACTGGAACCTGTCTGACAGAATTTGTTCAGGTCGTGTGCATGTAGCCATGTTCTCTGTGGATTCATATGTACATTATTTCTGCTGTGGATGGAAGACAATTTCCTTGATGTCATCCATCGATTCTGCCTCTCACAGTCTTTGTGCCTCCTCTTCTCCATGAATCTATAATCCTCAGGGAGAGAGCTTTGATTAAGACATAAAAACTTTTAGATACAAGTTGTCCAAAGTCTGCTTTAGAAATTATTTAATCCTGACCTGTGGTTTCTACCTCACCTTTGACCATTTAGTTCCCAAATAAGAGACACACACAACCTTTACATTTACAACAAGCCTTAAACAGCACAAGAGCTGGGCAGATAGCTACCCTCTACGCTACTAGAATCGACTTTCCCATCAATAACCCCAAGTTATTACTTACTATGTTTCATCTGGGCTGCTTTTAACTCCAGTTGGCCAGACCTCATGGCCATGTTGGGTTTTTTGTTTTTGTTTTTGTTTTTTGACTCACCTAACCCAAGGAGGCTTCTCCTTCCTCCTCCTGGAACTTCTCCTCCTGGTTCCCCTCCTACCTGAAGCCTGAGAAACCTAAACTCCACCCATGTCTCTTCTGCCTAGCTGTTGGTTGTTGGCATCTTTGTTTACCAATCAGAAATAACTTGGGGGCAGAGTCACAGGTCTATGTGCAGACTTCAGGTCTTGGAAGGCCCTTACTTAGCATTACAATTGACAGAAAGACCAAACCAAAATCTATCACTCTGTATACATTGTTCAGGTTGAGGTCTTTCTTTTTGTTCTTAACAACTGTAAAAAGAAGCTTCTATGGAGATGACTGAGCCAGTTACTGATCTACTGGTATGACAATATGCCATAAGGAGTCAATATTGCTATGTTCATTTGGGATAATAACTGTGTATTATTTCCCCCTAGATCCATGACATATCTAGTGTCAGGTCCCTGGCCACATTAGCAGTGTCCAGTATGGGTTACATTTCATGGAACCTTAAGTTCAGCAGAAAGTGGTTGGTTCCTCCAATAACACTTGTGACATTTTCACCAGTGTGTCTTGCGGACAGGTCCCTACTATAGGTCACAGAGCTTGTATCAGGGAGATATTATGATTGCCTTTTCTTTCAGTAGCGTGCAGAGTACCTTCTAGTACCATAAATGATAATCAGTAAGGTGAAGCCTCTAGTTAGGCACCAGCTTGACTTCTCCATGTTTGATGACATACGTAAGTGCTGTCTTCAGCAGTGGTGCTTACCACAGGTTGTAAACAACCTTGTCAATAGCCTGTGATACTTGGGGTTTTCCAAGTTGGCCTCATTTGGCCAACAACTCAACAATATGAAACTCGTTCAGGAACGGGAGGTTTACTTGATGGCAGAAGTTGGGGTACTGTCACCCTTAATATTTAGTGTCTCCATTTAGATTTAGATTTCTTTCACGTATATTTTATTTTTAAGCCGTATCTATAATAGTAGGTTTCCACATGACCCCCTCAAATGACACTTAGTGTTAGTTGTCCCTCCTACACTGTTCTTCAATCCTCCTCCCCAATTAACCCTGCCATGTCTGAATGATAATAGATTATATTTATTCTTCCATGGGAGATCCTCTTCTTCCTACTGCTACTTTGCCATGCTCCCATGTACACAATCGCAGTGGGTTTTTTATTATTATTATAGTACACATATTGAAGTCTTGATAGCTAGCATCCATATATAAGGAAAGAAACTTTTTTGAGGTCTGGGTTGCCTCAGGTTTCATCTAGCTCAATCCATTGACTTGGGACCATCATAATTTTATTCTTTACCAGATGAATAGTATTTCATTGTGTAAATAACCACATTTTCTTTATCCATTCATCTACTGATATATATTTAGACTATCTCAAATTTCTAGCTATTCTGAGTAAAGTAGCAATGAACAGCACAGAGAAAGTATCTCTGTAGTATGTTGTGGTCTTTCTGTATAGCCTAAAAGTAGTATAGCTACATCCTGAGGTATATCCATTCTCAGCTTCCTATGGGACTGCCACAGCAATTTTTGTTTTGGCTATAGATATTGGCACTACCAATGGATAACTGTTCTCCTTTCTTCACAGCCTCACCAGCAAGTACTTTTGCTTGGTTCACTGATTTGGTCATTCTGATGGGCGTAAGATGAAATCTCAAAGTGGATATTATTTGCATTTCTTAGATGACTAAAAATGTTGAACAAATTTTTAATGTTTTTCAGACATTTTTGTTTTATCATTTGAGAACTCTCTGCTTCCTTCTACAGCCCATTTTAATTGGTTTATTTGTTTTCTTGATCAAGTGTTTTTAGCTTTTTTGTTTTTAATTTGAGTTCTTTATATATTTTAGATAATAGTCCTCTATAAAATGTATAATGCTAAAAACCCTTTCCCAGTTAGTAGTCTGCCACTTTGCCTGAATTATGTTTTGGTTGCTGTACAGAAGTTCAACAACATGAGTTTCCATTTACTTTCTCTTGATCTTAGTGCCTGCTCTCATAATGTTCTGTTCAGAAGGTACTTTTCTGTGACAAAGAATTTAAGGTTACTGTCCACTTTCTCTTCTGTCAGGTTTAGTATACCTGCTGGGAGATAAGTATGGATGTATTTTCATTCTTCTACATACAGCCATCTAGTTCACCCAGCACAATTTGTTGAAGATGCTATCATTCTTCCAGTGTATGTTTCTGGATTCCTTATAAAAGAGCAAATGTGCCTGTGTGTGTGTGTTTATATCCTGGTCTTCAATTCAATTTCATTAACCAACATGTCTGGTTTTTTGCTAATACTATGATATTTTTATTACTGTAACTCTGTAATAAAACCTGAAATTAGGGATGGCAAGACCACCAGTACTCTTTGAATATTATTCAGCATCATTTCAGACATCCTGAACTTTTTTTTTTGATTTCTAGATGAAATTGAAATTTTCCCACTTAAGTGGAAAATTGTGCTGTTATTTTGATGGGGATTATAACAAATCTGTATATTGCCCTTGGCAATATGGCTATTATTCTTTTTATTTTCTAAAAATTCAGTAATTTCAGTAATTTATTTTCTTTACATTCCAATTGCAGCTTCCCTTCCCTCTTTCCCTTCTAGTCCCTCCCTCTTCCATCCCTTCCCCCCATTTACCCCTCTTCCCTTTATCCTGATAAAAAGGGAGGCTTCCCATGGATAGTAACTAGCCTTGATATATCAGCTAGCCTTGGTATATACCTAAACCACACAAAGACTCAACAAAGAAAGAATATTTAGGCCAATTTCACTTATGAATATTGATGCAAAAATACTCAATAAAATTTTTGCAAATTGAATCCAATAACCAAAATTGAATCCAATAATAACATCAAAACCATCATTCACTACAATCAAGCAGTTCTGACTCATCTATGCCCTCTGGTTGGCAGTTCAGTCTTTGTCAGGCCCTCTGGGCCCAGCTGATTCTATAGCATTTTGTTGTGGTGTCCTCTGCTCCTTTGGTTCCTTCAATACCTCCTCCCCTTCTTCTGAAGAACTCTCCGACCTCTACCTAGTGTTTGCCTGTGGACCTGTGCATCTATTTCCATCAATTGCTGGTTGAATGAAGCCTCTCTGATGAGAGTTTTGCGAGGTTCTTGTTTGCATGTACAGTAGAATATCCTTAATAGTGTCCGGAGTGGGCTCCCAGCATGGGTCTCAAGCTGGCCCTTCCATCAATTTCTGTTCTATTCTTACCCCTGAACATCTGTTGGCAGGAAAAACACTGTAGGTTGAAGTTTCATGGCTGGGTTGGTGTCTCAATGGCTTCACTGGAAATCTTTCTGGTTACAGAAGATATCTGTTTCAGATATCTATCCATAGCCCCCATTGCTAGTCTTAGTTAGAATCACTCTTATAGATTCCTGGGTGTTTTCATTGTCTTAGGTTTATAGCTTATCCCAGAGATGTCACCACCTATACCAGTACTTCCCCCATCCTCCTCTCCTTAATGTTCCCATTAGCTCCCACCCCAACCAGTCCCCCTTTTCATCCACTCCTAATGTCTATTCTATTTCCCCTTCTTAGTGAGATTCAAGCTTTCCTCTTTGGGCTCCTCTTGTTACTTAGCTTTATGGATTGTAGTATAATTATCCTATATATTATGATTAGTATTCATTTATAAATAAGTACAAACCATGTTTGTCTTTTTCAGTCTGGGCTACTTCATTTAGGATGAATTTGGTCCATTTGCCTGCAAGTTTCATGATGTAATTGTTTTAAATAGTGGCATAATACTTAATTTGGCAAATGTATCAGATTATCTGTATCCATTCATCAGTTGAGGGACATCTAGGTTGTTTCCAGTTTCTTGCTATTATGAATAAAGCTGCTATGAACATAGTTGAGCAAGTGCCCTTGTGGTATGCTGGAGCCTTTTCTGGTATTTGCCCAGGAGTGGTATAGCTAGGTTTTGAAATAGAACCTTTCCCAATTTTTTGTTACAAACCACCAAATTGATTTCCAAGGTGGTTGTACAAGTTTGCATTCCCATCAGCTATGGAGGCGTGTACTTCTTGCTCCACATCCTCGCCTGAGCTGTCACTTGAATTTTTTTATCTGAGTCATTTTGACAGGCATAAGATGGAATCTCAAAATTATTTTGATTTTTATTTTCCTGATGACTAAGGATATGGAACATTTCTTTCAGTGTTTCTCAGCTATAGAGATTCCTCTGTTAAGAATCTTTTATCTAGATCTGTATCCCATTGCATAACTGGGTTGTTTGGTTTCTTCCTTGAGTTCTTTATATATTTTGTATATCAGCTCTCTGTCAGATATAGAGTTGATGAAGATCTTTTCCCATCCCGTAGGCTGACATTTTGTCACTTTGACAGTGTCCTTCACCGTATAGAAGATTTTCAGTTTTTATGAGATCCTACTTATTGTTGATTTTAGTGCCTGAGCTATTGGTGTTCATTCTGGAAGTTATCTCCCTGTGCCAAGGCATTCAAAGATATTTCCCACTTTCTCTTCTATTAGATTTAGTGTATCAGGTTTTATGTTGAGGTCTTTGATATACTTGGCCTTGAGTTTTGTGCAGGGTGATAGATATACATTTATTTGTAATCTTCTACATGCAGACATCCAGTTATCCCAGTAATGTTTGTTGAAAATGCTTTCATTTCTATTTCATAGTTTTTGCTTCTTTGTCAAAAATCAAGTGTCCATAGGTGTGTGGGTTTACTTCTGTGTTTTTAATTTGGTTCCATTGATCAACCTGTCTGTTTTTATGACAATACCATGCAGTTTTTATTATTGTTGCTTTGTAGTATAGCTTGAAATCAGGGGTAGTGATATCCCCAAAGTTCTTATATTGTACAAGATTTTTTTAGATGTACTGGTTTTTCTTTCCCATATGGAGTGGGGTATTATTATTATTTCAATGTTTCTAAAGAATTGTGTTGGAATTTTGATGGGAATTACACTGAATCTGTAGATTGCTTTTGGTAAGATGCCCATTTTTACTATATTGGTTGTCCTGATCCATGACCATCTGAGATCTTTTCAGTTTCTAATATTTTCTTCAATTTCCTTCTTTAAAGACTAGACATTCTTGTCAGATAGGTATTTCACTTGCTGGGTTAGAGTTATGTCAAGATATTGTCTATTATTTGTGGCTATTGTGAAGGGTATTGTTTCCCTAATTTCTTTTTCAACCGGTTTATCATTTGTATATAGGAGAGCTACTGGGTCTATTTTTTAAAGTTAAATTTATATACAGCCACATTGCTGAAGGTTTTTATCAGCTGTTGAAGTTTCCTGATTAAATATTAGTGGTCATTTATGCATACAATCATATCTTCAATTGTATTCTGTCTATTTCCTTTAGATGTCTTATTGCTCTAGCTAAAACTTCAATTACTATATTGAATAGATATGGAGAGATTGAACAACCTTGTCTTCTTCCTAATTTTAGTGGAATATCTTTACATTTATCTCCATTTAATTTGATGTTGGTTATTGGCTTGCTATATTTTGCCTTTATTAGGTTTAGGTAAGGGCCTTGCTGGCAATTAGCTTGTTGTATATTGCCTTTATTATATTATAAGTTATATTCTTTATTATATTATAAGTTATATTCCTTGTATCCTTGATCTCCTCAAGACTTTTTATCATGAAGAGATGTTAGATTTTGCCAAAGACTTTATCAGAATCTAGTAAGATGATCATTTATTTTTTTCTTTCAGTTTGTTTATATGGAAGATTACATTGATGGATTTTTGTGTGTTGAACCATCGCTGGATATCTGGTATAAAGGTTACTTGATCATGGTGGATGATGTTCTTAATGTGTTCTTGGATTAGTTTTGCAAGTACTTATTTGATTATTTTTTGGATCAATGTTCATAAGGAAAATGGTCTGAAAATTTTTTTCTTTGTTGAGTCTTTGTGTGGTTTAGAGGTCAGGGTGACTATGACCTCATAAAATGAATTTGGTAGTGTTCCTCCTGTTTCTATTTTGTGGAATAATTTGAGAAGTATTGGTGCTAGCTCTTCTTTGAGGGTCTGATGGAATTCTGTGCTAAAACAATCTGGTTCTGGGATTTTTTTTGCTTGGGAGACTATCCGATCTTGATTTAACTTTGGTAAGTTTTTTTTTCTCTCAAGAAAACTGTCCATTTCACTTATATTTTCTAATTTTGTGGAGTACAGGTTTTTGAAGTAAGATCTATTGACTTTTTATGTTCCTCAGTGTCTGTTTTTATATCCCGGTTTTCATTTCTGATTTTGTCAATTTGGATATTGTGTCTGTTGGTTTTCTCAAAGAACCAACCCTTTGTTTCATTGATTTTTTTGTATTCTTCTCTTTGTTTATTTTGGTTATTTCCTTCTGTCTACTCCACTTCGCTGTGTTTGCTTCTTTTTGTCTAGAGCTTTTTTTTTTTTTTTTTTTTTTTTTTTTTTTTTTTTTTTTGTCTAGATGTGCTGTTAAATTGATAGTACAAGATCTCTTCAGTTTCTTCATAAAGTGCTATGAACTTTCCTCTCAGCGGCACTCTTTCATTGTGTCCCATACATTTGGGTATGTTGTGCCTTCGTTTTCATTGAATTCTAGAAAGTCTTTTATTTCTTTGTTTCTTCTTTGACCCAGTTGTCATTGAGTAGTGTGCCCGTCAGTTTCCATAGCTGAAGAAGAAGGAAGACCAAAGTGTAGATGCTTCAATACTACATAGAATAAGGAACAAAAGAATCACAGAAGATAGAGGGAGAGAGGAACGTGGGAGGGAGAAAAGAAGGGGAGGAAAAAGGGGGACAAGATCAGGTAGTGAAAGGGACAGGGGAGAAGTACAGAGGATCAGGAAATTGAATAGAAACATGTAGCACTGGGGGATGGGGAGCTGGAATTGCCACTAGAAAGTCCTAGACTCTAGGGAAGTGAGAGGCTCCCAGGACCCAATGGCAATGACTTTTGTCAAAATACCCAACAAAGGGGGGATATAACCTGTAGAGACCACCTCCAGTATATAGGCATGGGTCCCAGTTGAGGGACATCTCAAATACTTTAACCCAGAAATGTTCTTATCCAAAGGAAAGACGGGGACAAAAAATGGAACAGAGACTGAAGGAACGGCCAACCAGGGATTCATCCCATCTGCAGACACCAAACTCCCACACTATTGCTGATGCCAAGAAGTGCTTGCTGACAGGGGCCTGGTATAGCTGTCCCCTGAGAGGTTCTACCAGTACCTGACAACTACTGATTCAGATACTCACAGCCAACCACTGGACTGAGCCCAGGGACCTAATGGAAGAGCTTAGAGGGGAAGGAATGAAGGAGTTGAAGGGCATTGAAACCCATATGAAGAACACCATCAAGTAACTGGACCACACAGAGCTCCTAGGGACTAAACCACCAACAAAGGAATATACATGGAGGGATCCATGGCTCCAGATACACTTGTAGCAGAGTATGGCCTTATCTGACATCAATGGGAGGGGAGGCCGTTGGTCCTGTGGAGGCTTGATATCCCAGTATAGGGGAATGCTAGGGTGGTGAGGTGGGAGTGGGTGAGTGGGTAGAGGAGCACCCTCATACAGGCAAAGGGGAGGAAGGAGAAGGGGATAGGATGGGGGGTTTGTGGAGGAGTAAACGGGAAAGGGGATATCATATGAAATGTAAATGAATACCATGATTAATTAAAAAATAGAAAGGATCTCAATGATTCACAAATGACAAATGGATCATAAAACTGCCACATATACACTATGGAATGCTATGGAGTTGCAAAGAAAAGTAAAATCATGAACTCTGTAGTTATAAGGATAGAACTAGTAAAAATCAGATTAAGTGATGAAGCCTAGATACAGAAATGCAAATATTTCTGCTATCTGAGCTCCAAACCTTCAGATGTGAGTACATATCTTGAAGAATCTACAGAAGACAGGAAATAAATAGAACCATTGCAGGAGCAAGAGGCTGTGGAAGAATAGTCTGAAGAGAAGACATGACCTAAATGGGGAAATTATGAGGACAAGAAAAAAACAGCACAGTTGCAGGAGGGAAGAGAGTAAAATAACAGTAAGGATGTCTAGAAAACGGATAAGGAGTCTGATTGGGAAATGGAGAAAGGATGGCACATTAGGGATGGAAGAGGTAAGTAAATACAAAATAAGGGGGAGGAGTATAAAATATTAATAAGGATCTCTGAAAAGCTGCAAAGGCTCACACTAATAATATTTACCTAAGAACCCTATGATACACTTAGTGTTCTTATACAATATATTTTTAGTAAACCTTTATCATCTGGGCTGATCTTCCTTCCCCCAAGATTAAGACTATGTACAAAACCCTAGTACCAGACGCAGACATCTTTCTTCAGAGTTGTTTGTCAGGGTTGTCCAAAAGGCTCCTAAAAGACACAGCCTACTACTCTCAGCCTTGTTTATCCTTGCTGAAGATATTTCTGGAACAGGGCCCAGAGACCCCTGCCCTGGAACTGACCTGAATGTTCTTTCCCTGAAGACTAGGTTTCATGATGCCAGAAGACATCGTGTAAGCTTCTGAAGGATGGAGGCAGCCAACAGTCTAACTTTCTATGTCAACTATGAACCATACCAACCAGCAGGGAGCAGTAATGCTAGGGTGGAGAAGTGGCACACATAGCTTGGTAGTAACCAACATCTCTCTAAATTGAACTCAAGACTTTCTCAAAACAGAGAAAAAATGCCTGTACCTGAAACCTATGTCAGAGCTAGTGAAGTCATGGTTATTGGAGGAGAATCTACAACCACTATTTCATAAACCAGCACAATCTCTAACATGAATCTGTAAACATTTGCCTTCATATCCACAGGTATGCAAGGAAAGTTTTCTTTGCAACAGATGGTGAACATTATGCACCAATCAAAATGCAGAGTTGTGGTGACCAGCTCCAGTGGGTAAGGCTGCAAAACAATTCTTACACCTAGAGCCCAGGAAACACATTAGACCATGGGGTGGAAAGATTGTAAGAATCAGAGTATCAAGGAGGGTTTTTTTTTTTTTTTGAGATTTTATCTCCTATTAATATTAGAAACTATATCTGTAAGTCTCACCAAAATGACTGCCTAAGCATGAGATACTGTACCAGGCCAGCAGCAACAGACACACCTACACAAAGAACAAGAGGTTCCAACTTGAGACCCATTCCAGGAGAGGCTAACCCTGGCACTATTAATGATATTATGCTACACTTGGAGACAGGATCCTAGCATAACTGTCTTCTCAGAGGCCTTACTCAGCAGTTGATGGAAACAAATGCAGTCACCCACAGTCAAACACTGTGGAAAAGAGGGAGGAAGGATTGAAGTAGCCAAGAGGTCAAGTATAGCACAAGAAAATCTATAGAATTGCTGGGCAGTGGTGGTGCATGCCTTTAATACCAGCACTTGGGAGGCAGAGGCAGGCAGATTTCTGAGTTCGAGGCCAGCCTGGTCTTCAGAGTGAGCTCCAGGACAGCCAGGGCTGTACAGAGAAACCCTGTCTCAAAAAACAAAAACAAAACAAGACAACAAAAGAAGAAGAAAATCTATAGAATTAAACAACCCGGGCCCAAAGGGGCTCACAGAGACTGAACCACCCACCAGAGAGCATTCATGGGATGGACCTAGGCACTCTACACATATGTAACAGATGCACAGCTTGGTCTTCATGTGGGACATGTAACAGCAGGAACAGAGGCTATCTTTGACTCTGTCGCCTGCCTTTGGATCCTTACCCCTAACTGGGCTGCCTTGTCTAGTATCAAAAGGAGAAAATCTGCCTAGTCTTACTGCAGCTTGATAGGCCAAGGGGGTTGATATCCATGGGAGACCTCCCATTCTTTGGGGAGAAAGGGAGGGGCATAGGGCTGGGGGAAGTGAGAGGGAAGTGAGGAGAGGAGGGAGGGAAAGCAATGATTAAGATATAAAGTAAAAACTAATAAAACTTAAAGATCTTTAAAAACAAAACAACCAACCAAAGCAAAACATCCAAAACCCCAGAGAAAACCAAAAATGCTTAGATAGCAAGAACTGATCTGCCGACTGGACATGTGATACCAAAGGGTCAGCCCTGAGAACGTATGAAAATTCTGTCATATAGACCAACCAGTTATATTTAATAACTTTTATGTATCCATATATGCATGTAAAAACAATCAATGAAAAATAAGACCGTGTGTGTGTGCGTGTGTGCGTGTGTGTGTGTGTTCATAAGTACAGCCTGCTCAGTTCATAATAGACTTGCATATGTGTTCTCAGGGCTGACCACAACTCCAGACCAAGATCATCAGGCAGCTTCATTTACTTGTTTTTCAAAAGAATTCTCAAGGACTTTTTTTTCTATTATTTTTGATATTCAAAATGACAGCTGTGAGTGTTGTAACTTAATTCCATGGGTGGAACCTTTAGGAAACAGTCCCACATATACTTGTTATGGGATGATTTCTGATAAGGATCATTGTGGTTTTATTTTTTATTTTTTAATTTGAGGAATACACAGCTAGCCTTGATTGACAATTGCACATTGGGTTCCTATAGCATGGATCACTGAAAGAGCTGAGATGACCTTTTCATGTGATAAAAGGCAGGTTTTGGAAGTAGGGGTGTAGATGACACAATACCATGAGAACTGTCACTCAAACCTTTATATATTGTGTTGCATCAACACTGATTACTAATGGATGTGGGGATAGGTGAAAGAGACAGGGAGAACAGTGCTGCAATATGACACCATGGTCTCTTTTTAACATTCTCCTTCTATGTTCACAAGCAATTGGAGGAAAGGTATTATTTTTCTACGTGTTCTGTTGGAAATGTGCTTCTCTGGACAAAACACACAAGAAAAACAGCCGACAGGTCTTTCTTCTTGTAGAATTTTCCAGAACCCTGGACCACAGCTCTGTGTACATACAGACTGAGGAGTCTGAGGGCAACACAGAAAAACTGGTCATAATGTTGCACATTACTTTAAAATATTTTGAAGCAAAAACAACTTAAATGCACATAACCTATGGAAAATGCACATATCTATATAGAACTGTGAGGTCTTTATATGATAGTATAGAATGTAGAGTTGAAGTTAGCATACTTCCCAATGTCTAATGTTCAACATTACTTTAAGGTGAAAACATTGTAACTTACTTCTACTAGCCTTTGTAAAATGTACAGAATAACTATATTTTCTCTGTAGAGGCAATAAGCCAGAACTCTTTTCTTGTTGGAAGGATGGAATAGTTCAATTGTCAGATACAAACCCAGTCACTCTTGCCTCTTCTGTTTCTACTTTTATATTCTCCATCTTGTAGTAACAAACATCCCCTTTGATTCTGTTGCAAAGAGAAAGAGGGCCCAAAGGGGCTCACAGAGACTGAATCACCCACCAGAGAGCATTCATGGGATAGACCTAGGCACTCTACACAAATGTAACAGATGCACAGCTTGGTCTTCATGTGAGACCCGTAACAGCAGGAACAGAGGCTATCTTTGACTCTGTCACCTGCCTTTGGATCCTTACCCTTAGCTGGGCTGCCTTTTCCCACGAAAGAGGGTTTGGCCATTGGTGGATGGTCACAGCTTTCCCTGAAATCATCATGTGTTGATATTCCATAGGCACCAAACTTTGATCCATTACTGTGAATTTCATCCTTGATTCCCCACGCTCAGAATAGTGCCATGCCTTTTCTTTCAAACAGTAGTGACACTGTCACTTAGGATTTTCACCGATTACCTTCTTGGTTAATCACACTATTGTTCTAACTCAACTTTAGTTTGTTAATACTTTCGAAATTGAGTGTGGTAGGGAATATTTACATCCTTCCCTTAGGCCTCCTTCTTGCCAGGATTTGGACTCAGTTTCTGTCTCATAAACATATCTATATTAACAGGTATATGGGAATGGAGAACTGGCTCAGGAATTAAGAAAGCATACTGCTCTTGCAGAGAAATCTGAGTTCAGCTCCCAGCACATATATTAGGCAGCTCACAAATATGCATTACACAAATGACTTGTATCAAAATTCAGAACTTATTTTTTATACTACCTCACAACCTTAAAGGACTATGGATATCCACACATGAATTGTGTAAAATGGAAGTATTCACTGAGCATCAGCATGCATTTATAATAAAATTATGTGCATGTAGATATAAATTTGTGTGCATGTGTGTGAGTGTATGCATAGAAACACACACATACTTATATATAGCCCTGAACACTCATTTATACATTCAGTGCAGCATGAATGAACACACACAAATTGAAATTCAATTTAAACTAATTCTACCTATAGGAAAAAGCTAACAATGTGTGTGTGTGTGTGTGTGTGTGTGTGTGTGTGTGTTTGTGTGTACCAAAAAGTCAATTTCTCAAAGACTGGTTCATTTCTGCATTACAAGAATCAAACAGAGCTAAAGAGATGGCCCAGTGTTTAACATGCTTGCTACGTAAGCGTGAGCCCTGAATTTGGTCATGCATAAGGGATAGAAAAATGTTGTGTGTAGAAACATATGGCTGTAATCCCAACTTGATGGCAACAGAGGCAAGGAGCTAGTATTGGGCATGCTGTGAATTTAGAAAAATCAGAAAGCAAACGAGAGAGAGAGAGAGAGAGAGAGAGAGAGAGAGAGAGAGAGAGAGAGAGAGAGAGAGAGATCTTGTTTTAAAATGGAGGGGAGAGCAGCTGAATAAGGTAACCAGTGTTGAACGTGGCTTCAGTAGGCACATGGATTCCCATGCATGAACATTCACACACACGCTCACAATGGAGCTAAGGTCTTAGAATGTAGAAATAATTTGCAAATTTCAAAGAGGTACCATGCAATCAATCAATCTTCATTAGTATTTTCAAATATTTCTTTACATGTTAAATGTTGAAATTTTGCCAGATCTGATTAAAATCGCTTGGCCATTTAATCAGAGATTCATTGATGAACAAGCTTTGACCTTGTGGACTCTTGGAGACAAACTCCCCGACTGTAACTGAAAGTGCATGCTGCTTAGTATATTCCGCAACATTTTGTATGTCATACTTTTCCACATGCTTCTTATTCTCATCAAAACTTATTTGGTCCCCAGCAGCATTTGTAACTTGAATTTTCCTCAGAAATGGATGCAGCTGGAGAGAGACATTGTTTGGATATGAGTGGTGCATATTTATTCCAGTGAGATGAACTTTCCTCACCACGAAATTAATGTAGGAGCTCCCAAATCCAAATAGAAATGTTGTCTAAGGGATGGTGAAAGAGTTAAAATTTTTCAAAAACTCCTAGCAGGCTGAGCAGAATCAAGTCAGCTTGGTCGTGAGCTCCGTGTTTCAGGAACTTGGCTGACCACAAGATAGATGGTTGAGTATGAATAGGCTCGTGAGAATAGCCTATACAAAATGTTCCCCATGACTGTTCCTTGGACCCTGTCACAAACTAAATAGTGGGCTGGGACTTTCCACATGTACTCTCCAATAACCCCCCTTCACTCCCCTTGTGTTTTTTTTCCTTGTGGCCTTTGCCTTTAAATTCCCTCCACCTCCAAAGCTAGGGGGTCAGACCCTACTGCCCCTGGGTGGGTTATGGGTCTTGACCTCAGCATACTGATTGAAATATACCTCTTGCTGATTACATCAAGTTCGGTGTCTTATGAGTTATTGGGTGGCCATAAATTCCCGAGGTTTGAGTGGGGGGAGTTCCTCCCTTTTGTGAGGACTTTACAATGGAACAACATATGGATTGTGTTGTTAGTAGGAACAAGGCCCTGTTTCTTTGCCCAGCACCAGAAAAACTGTCTCCAATTAAAAAACATTGATGTTTTGGAAACTGGGATAAAATGTAAGCAGCAGTATATTTGTGTGTATAGTTATTAATATGTTTACATTTCTTATGAATCACAATGAATACATGTTTCTATGGTTACTTAGATAAATAAGTATACATGTATATATAGAGACCATCTTTATGTGATAATATTAGCAGGACTTTTTGCAAATTTCTAAACTCACGAAAATTGCAGACTATATATGTAGATATTTTTATGTTCCTTATACTTCATGAACTGAAGATACTCACTGTCTGTCTTGATTTTGTTTGGGTTACAGCACTACCTTTCAACTTTGGTATGAACACTATGTGAAACAAAATTAAAATCCAAGCGTCCTTAACTAGATTTCTAAAAAGATTCTTTTATTTTTGTAGATATTTTGTTTTTGAGTATGAGTGCATTCCTGCATGGAGTTGTATGCACTGTCTGGTGCATGTAAAGGCCATAAGAAGGTGTTGGACCCCTGGAAGTGTAGTTACAGACAGCAGTAAGCTGCTATGTAGGCACTCTGGACAGAACCTGGGTCTTTTCAAGGGCATGTGCTTCTAGCCACAGAACCATTGTGGCCCCTAGATTTTTATTACTTTTATTTTTGTGTATTGCCTACATGTAGCTATGCACCCAAAGTGCATACCTGATATCTGCAGAGGGCAGAAGAGTGAGTTAGGTTCCTTGGAACTGTACTTACAGACAGTTGTAAGCCACCATGTGTGTGCTAACAACCAAACTTGTGTCCACTGCAAGAGCAGCAAGTGCCTCTAACTGCTGAGTCATCCCTCAAGCACGATTTAATCACACATTTAAATCAATACAATGGTTTAATACTTCAACTTCTGAGATCCAATGTTGTGTTAAGTAAATAACAACTCATGCTACAAAGAGTTGTTTAGGTATGCAGTTATCTGTACAAAAGTGATACCAATTTATCTAATATCACATCTTTGGGATTCCTGTTCCCCAAGTGTGTCAATCTCTATGTTAAATGTTACTGTTTTCCATAATACTAAAAATTACACAGTACACTAAACATTCAGAGTTCATTTTTCATCTCTTTATCATTGACTGAATAGAAAATTCATTTGACTCGTTCAACAATTTTCTTGATGATAACCTATTTGAAGGTCATAATCAGGGCTCATGAGTGTAAAGGAGTTTATATCTGGTTGGTTTCAAACCCAAACATATCAATTCCTAATATTTGGGATATGGCCGACACTCATGAGCACTCTTTATGTTGTAACGTTTCTGATGGAAGGACAGTTTGGGGTTTCACCTTCATTTTACCTTATTAGGAGTAGATAATGTGTAAAAGCAATTATTTTCTCAGGTACTTTTGATTCTAGTATAGACATCTGTTATTATTCACAGAAGGTTCTATTGTTTTAGGTTATTGAATATAGATTATATTAGATGTGGAATGGCTGCTGTTGGATACAGTCACCATGTCTATATCTTATGGCATCAGGCTTATTACATGAAAATGTGTAAATTTTGATTATGGAACTTGCTATATTTTGACATTAATTATATTTGAATATCTTTAAAAATTTCATCTCAAGCTAGGGAAACACTTGTTGAACTATGTTCAAATTTAATATCTTGAAATAAAATCTATCTATCCTAAAATCATGCACCATAGTTATAAATGCATACATACCCATTGTGAAAGAAGTCTCTTTTGCTTTTCCTTGTTCTTTTAGTTATAAGATGAAAATGTGTTATGTGCTTGACCTTAGTAACTTACTAATAGAATAATTTCCCAAATGCTTCCCTTGCTTATGATGGAGGGTTACCTGCCAAGGAAGAAACATGTCATCTTTTTTATCTTCATGAGATCCTATTTCTGTTTTTCTCAAAAGCATTTTATGGATGGCATGGGCCACTGCATACACTGTATTCCATATGGAATAGCTGGTCTCCGAAGGACTCATTACATCATTTTCTTCTTCTTTAATCTTCAGAGTAATATTTAGTGGGCAGGGTTTATGATGTCCACATAGCAAAGTAGGAGGTGAGCAATCAAAATTGTCAATCCAGAATTTATAGAAGTAAAAATCTCCTGGGTAGTGGGAGGGTGTAAGTACTTCTAGAAAACTCTTGAACCCAGGGATATTTCTCTTCTTAGAAAATAAGAAGCTTCCTCCGAAAAGGTTTATCAAATTATTCCTCTTATAGAATATTGACTCTAAGTATACTAAATGGTGCTTTGCCATGATCCATACCATCCATCTGGCTGACATGAGTTTATTTTTCATACAAAAATACAGCAAGTCATCTATATCACCATAGAATACCTTCACAGTTACTTGTGGATGGTAGTTCCAATTCACCAACCCAACCCCAGGTTTAAACTGAAACTTCCAATTTGCTGTGAGGTTTTCTGTAAAAGCCATGTGGGTGCTGGGATTTGAACTCAGGACCTCCAGAAGAGTAGTCAGGCCTCTTAACCACTGAGCTGCCTCTGCGGCCCTAAATTTATTAAATTTTTATTTATTTACTTTGCATGTATGTTTATATGCATACAAATAAGAGCACAGGGGACAGTCAGTGAGTGTTGGCTCTCCCCATTTTCCATATAGATCCTGGGGAGTGAATGTAAAGCGTTAGGCTGAGCAGCAAGCTGATGACCAGTTGCAGGTCTAAGTATTAATCACATCTACTGGAATAGGAAGCTTCTCTGAAAAGGGATGATGGAAGTATCATTGAAATCCTCATGTAACGTTAAGAATTGAAGAAGCAGGCAAAATATTGGCTTATTTTCTGGAAATTCTGGAAATTTCTACGAGAAAAAAGACCTATCTGCTGCGTTTCTTGTATGTTTTGTCCAGAGAAGCATATTTCCCACCAAACAGGTAGAAAAATAATTCCTTTCCTCCAATTGCTTGTGAATGTAAGAGAAACCTACGAAGTTACCATGGCGTCAGAATGCAGCATTCTTATCTGTCTCTCATTCATTCATCCGCACCAGCTCCCAATCTCCATGGTCAATGAGTTGTGTAGGTGTTGTCCTCAGCAATAAGGTCATAGCATCAGGTTGTGGAGAACGACTAATAGCCCTGGAAGTAGCCTGGGTTGTTTGGGGGTTCCTATGGGGCCTCTTTAGCCAACACATAGAGTAAGTTTCACCCATTTCCCACACTGGAGTTTCATTAGATGAGAGATGTCTAGTTGGGACTCTGTTGCCGGGTCCAGCATGGCTGTATGGTAGGTATGACATAGTTCCTGCCTCAGGATCATCACCAGGCCATTGATCCTCACATGTGCTGATGGTTGCTGTTGCCCTGAAACTGACTTTCTGCCTGTTCTATTTTACTTCCAATCTCTCTTTCTGGGGAATACACTTCACCCATTACTCAGAGCTAATCATACCATAATAAATGAAACAGATGTGGTTGTCAGGAATGAGGAATGGAAGTGGTCATGAGGCTGTGGAAAGTGAGGAAGAGCTATTCCTTTTAGCCTTTAAGGCCATGGGAAAGGATGCTTACTTGGAACCTTCACCCCTATGGACTAGTGGAAGGTACTCTGCATGCTACTAGAAGAGAAAGGTAAAATCACCAACCCAGCTATACACCCTCCACGCTACAGTGGTGACAAGCCTACAAGATTTGCTGGTGCAGTGGGGGCAAAAAGACTGGAAGTGACCTGCTAATATATGATTGGATGTAATGCCCACTCCATGAGAAGGAACCTATAGCCAGCACTGCTTGTTGGACCAAGAACCTGATACTAGATAGGCCAGGGACACATGAGAAAACTAAATACTAGCTTTGCTAAAGAAACATAGCAATAAAATGACTTCTAAGGACATTCTTCTGTACTCACAGATCAATGCCTTCCTTAGCCATAATCAGAGAAAGTTCCTCCTGCCTAAGATGGGAACAAATACAGAGACCTGCATCCAAAACATATGCAGAGTAAGAGACCTTAGAACATTCTGCCTTACATGAGATGTCTCCAGCAAATCCTCCCAGGTAAGGCTCAGAAACTCTGTGGCAGAGAGTGGAATAGCCAGATGGGATGGACAAGAAAAAAAGCCCTTCTAAACATAGCAGGATCACATGTGAATGCATAGATATTGAGGAAGAAGCATGCATAGGCCCTAAAGGGATGTGGACCAGATGTGATCCTACAACTGACAGACATGTACACATGCTCCATCACTAAGCCAGAAGCTAGATCCAACTGATAATCACTTAAAAATAAGACGTTGGTTGTTAAAGCAACAAACTATGCTTTCAGGGTAGGCCCCAGTCCCAGCCATAGATGGCTGACAGAAAACAAAGTCAAACTCAAAGGCATCTTTGTCTTTGGAGGCTGTGTCTCATGTTGTTGGGCTTTTTTTTCTTCTTTTTTTGTACTATTCCTTTGTGTATTGTGATTTCTTGTTTCATGCTTTTACAGAACTTCAGTGTGTGTGTGAACCTGTATGTCTCTGTGTCCATATGTACTCATGGTTTTTCTTCAATCTTTTATTAATAATAGTTGACATTTCGATCACCTTATTAATAACAGCCATTTCTTGAACATTAAAGCCTGACAGTTTGTTGCGGCCTGAGCTGCCCCACACTCGGGGGCCAAAATGTCCCGGACCTCTCTGTCAACGTTTGAACCTGCACTGCCAAAAGCCTTGGGGGCTAAACTGTTAAGAGCCTGCACTGCCCCAAGCTGCTCCAGTCTGCAGGTCGGGGTTCAGCAAGAGAGAGAGTGAGGACGGACTTGAAGAATGGAGACCAGAGTGTGATTCAATCCTGTTTATTCTTGAGCTCCTAGTCCCTAGTGCCTCCAAGTTCCTAGCTTCTTTCCAAGCTCCCTTCCAAGTGCCTAATACCTAATGCCTAATAACTACTCCAAGTTGTACTCTAAGTTGTACTCTCTAACCTAATTCCTAGTTCCAAATTGTACTCAACTCTTCTGTCTGCCTCTTGCCTTTTATATGTCTCACTTCTAAGCCATGCCTCTAAGTCACGCCTTTAAGTCATGCCCTTAGGCCTTGTCTCTAAATCTGATCTCTAAGTCACGCCCTTAAGTCTCAGCTCTAAATCACAGCTTTAAGTCTCACACACCCAAGGGAAGATCCTGGGTATCTAAAGCAAGATGTTATCAGAGTGTGCTCAGCTGTTGTAGGCTGATGTAATCCAGTCTCTCGTCAGGGAATATGGTTCAAGATGGCTGCAAGGATGATAGCCGCCTTCTGTCGGATCCCCACAACAGTTTCTTCTTTATCAATAAGAAGTGCGTATCCAGTCCCCAATTCTAGAGTACCTCAACAGTGGGATAAACCCATCTCCCCAAACCAGTAATCTGTCTCACCTTTGAGGATCCTCTGGTCATGGCTTTGCTGGTACAGCTCTACTCTTCTCTTTCATCACAGGTTTCTGGTCATTTTGTGAGGTACTAAGGCACATCCATTGTCAAGGGCAATACCAGATCTCTAAGCTGTATCTTGATTATCTTCAGATGCTTCTGCTTCCTCTATTCTTTATCGGCCACCCCAGCCTAGTCATCTCTATCACCCAGTAAGTAACATTTGGACTTGAATACACTGTGGCTTTTCACATTACTTTTTGATGGGGGTTATATTACCATCATTGTTATCTGTTGCATGTAGTTTTGTCTACATTTCTTTAAATTCCAGGAGAGTACCACAGGCACACCTGCCCAGGAGCTATCTTGGTTTTGAGAAAACACATACACACGCACGTACGCACGCACGCACGCACGCACGCACGCACACCTTTTATTCTTAAAATGCCTTTGTTAACTCAATGACTGGGCATTCCTAAATCTTCCCCTGGTAACCCAGGCCACGTCATAGAAGTGGCTATCCTGAAAACTTACATGGCTGGTTGGCTTTATCTCCTCTACTGTGTCCCCTTCTCCTCTCTCCCAGTCCCAATTCTCAGTGTCCTACCCCTTGCTCAGTCATTGGCTACTGCAACTTTATTGATAGATCAAAAACCAATTGGGGACAAGGACCTTCAGCATCAGTAAACACAGATTCCTGATTAAATCAAAGCATCAGAACAACCCTCCACAGTTATCTGTAGAATTTGGTGGGAATATCTTCTGTTTTGACAATGTTGTATACTGTGAACATGACCATCAACCTGATCATGTGAATGAGAATTCCTAAAAAGAAGCTATGAATTCTGATTGACTGCAGTGAAGTGGACATATTGGAATGCCCAGAGCCTAATAACAATTTATCCTGGGTTATCTTTAGCCCCTATTAGGCATTCCTTGTCCATTTCTGTTGGGCCTAATGTACCATGACTAACAGAGGAATACCTTTAGGAATGTGTTAAGTAGGACACAAGCTCCTACCAGCCCTGTCTTAGCCAGGGTTTCTACTCCTGCACAAACATCCTAAGAAGCAAGCTGGGGAGGAAAGGGTTTATTCAGCTTACACGTCCACATTGCTGTTCATCACCAAAGTCAGGACTGGAACTCAAGCAGGTCAGGAAGCAGGAGCTGATGCAGAGGCCATGGAGGGATGTTAATTACTGGCTTGCTTCCTCTGGCTTTCTCAGCTTGCTTTCTTATAAGACCACCAGCCCAGGGATGGCACCACCCACAATGGGCCCTCCCACCCTTGATCACTAATTGAGAAAATGCCTTACAGCTGGATCTCATGGAGGCATTTCCTCAAGGAAGGCTCCTTTCTCTGATAACTCCAGCTTGTGTCAAGTTGACACACAAAACCAGCCAGTACAAGCCCCAATGTTCAGATTTCATCTGATAGCATCTGAGGCCCATGGCTCAATTTTCTGATTTGCCACAACACACTTTCCAATGTCTAACTGGATAGCATCTTTATTTATGTCTGTTCTGATACTATAATACTTCATGGAACTGCTTCCACACTGAACATGGAATTTGGAGTGACCTAAGTCTCAGAGACATGGTCTCTCATATTTGGCTCCAGAATAAATCTTATTCCCTTTGAAATGAGAGAAGTCCCTGTGACAATCATCATATTCCACAAGAGACCATCTACTGCTTTCTACTCTGTACAGACAGCCAGTGGCCCTGGTTCCAGGGAAATTCCACTGTAGCTTTCTTGGCTAGAACTTGCCTGACAGGTACAATGAAGCCAAGTTCCTGGGTTACCTTCCTACCTGTCCAACACAGAAAAGGCAAGGGCATGATAGCTATGAAGAGTGAGTGTATTCATCCATCCTCTAGTGCAAGACTTTTCAGATGAACCTTTGTTCTAAAGTATTACATTATACTCATGACTAAAACTCTTTGAAAGGCTTAAGAAAAAACACAACAAAAAAAAGATAGTCTAGGAGAAATGAGTTTTTTACAGTGTCTGGTTAGAAGCTGGAAAATCCATAGATTGACATTAAGAAAGGCTTCCAGAGGGAAAGACTGGCAGCTTACAACCTCGGCAAGAGGACATACTCTAAATAGGTCATGTTATGTGAATTCTGTGTAATGCATTGTGAAGTGTCAAGGAATCTGGAAATTTTAGTGTTCATCCCCTAAACTTACAGTCAGTTTTGTGACAGGCTCTCCTTTCTATCAATATATCACAGCACTAAGAGCAAGATCAGAGGCAATGAAAGTCTTTTATAGTTGAGGGGCTAGAGAGATGGCTTAGGGGTTAAAAGCACTTGTTCTTCCAAAGGACCAGGTTCCACCCCAGCACCCACGTGGTAGGTCACAAACATCTATAACTCCCATCCCAGGGGATCCAACATTCCATTCTGGTCACTTCAGGCTTCAGGCATTCACATGATGCACAGGCACACATGCAAGGTATTCATGTAAGCAAAACACTCATACACATAAAAATAAAGAGTTATATTTCAGAGAGGACTAATTTTTAAAACACACACACATAATGCATTACTAGGTAAAGCTAGTTTATTGTATCCAAAGTCCCAGCATAAATTTATATAAACAAGGCATCCGCCGTGCTTGGAGGAGCTGAGTTAGAACATCATGCCTTCCAGTCCGTCCTCCATGAACTTCTTATAAAGTGCCATAAACTTTGCAACAAATGCTTCCAAATGATAAATGGCTTTGCTGCCCAGCTGTAGTCGATGCTCATAATAGGCTGCCATCTGTGCCACTTCCCCTTTCAGCTGCCCATCACAGTTATGTAGGAGTTCTGAGAGTAGGCCCTACAGGAAGTATGAGTGACTTAAAACGTAGCCAAGGGGAAAAAAGGCCCAACATGTAGATGCTTCTTACCCATCAAAGGTAAAGCTTCAATGTAGTTTTTATGTGTGCATGCTACTGATGCAAAGCATTAACTTCTGCATATAAAAGAGCACATTGTTCTTTGTGTATTCAGTATAATTTGATTTTGTTCACATTACTGTGCAATTTTAATAGAAACAAAATCCCATGAATGACCTAATAGCCCAAATCAGTAAATTTTGCTAAGAGGCCAGCAGGCCAATCCTACAAAACCGACTATTCCCCAGGCACTTAGAGTTCCATCCTCTTAGTTCTGAGTGCCAGCTGAAAAGGGCTGTTCCCTTTCCATGGCCGTGCATAACTGGGTTCCATTATTACTATTTCACCCTCCTTCCTTTAAAGACTCACAATATTCTGAAATCTTCTTCACTTGTCTCTCACATCACTCCCTAGGACATACTATCACAACCAAGGTAGGTCTTCCCTCCATCAGTGTTCCCCTAATGTTGCCTGGCACACAGCAAAAAAATGAATCACTATCTGCAGAATTAACAAAATCTTACAGATGATGCTATACTTTAGCATTACAAAAGCTCTGTGACCACAAAGTCGGTGTCCAGGCTTAGCTCTGAAAGTTCAAGATGTAAAATAGAGCCACTTACCTTCATTATTATCTCAGGAGGAATACAATGAGTTAGAAGCTCATAGAGCCTTCCACGGACTTCAAGGAGCCTATATAAAACAGAGGAATTGCTAATTTGTGATTTAAAAAACAGGAGCAATTTTAATTTGCCAGTCAGTATAGTTCCATGTTCTTGATTTCTCAGCTTGATGCAGAGAGAAGCTGTCTCCAACATGTGCTACGACAGCCCCAGTCTAGTTTGTCTGATCAGACAGACTCATTGGTAGCTCATACTGGCTTTGAATCAGTAGCCATCTTCCTGCCTCACCTTCCTAAGATACATCACCATGGCCAAGGGTCAGTTCATTTTTTAAAAAGTTTTTTTTCCATACATTTTTAACAATAGGTATTTATAACATGGGCTATTAATTCTATCACTCACAACACCATGGGATAGAAACCAAGACTTCAAGGGCCTGACACAATGTTTGATGGATAAGTTGCTTGGTGTACAAACCCGATGGCCTGAGTTTAATCCCCTAAAAGCCACCATGGAAGACAATAAACTCCCAAAAGTCATCCTCTGACTTCCACATATTGTCATACTCATGGCTGCATACACAAACACAGACACAGACATATACATGGAAACACACACACACACACACACACACAGAGAGAGAGAGAGAGAGAGAGAGAGAGAGAGAGAGAGAGAGAGAGAGAGAGAGAGATTTAGACCCTGAAATGCAAAGTTTAAGCACGTTTTCATAAGGAATTGAAGACACGCACTTTCTGACATATCAAGTACTATGTTTATGCATCTTTTCTAGACAGAATTTTATGCTTATTCTATCTACAGAGCAGCTGTAGTAATACTGGGGAGTCATCAGTCAATCACACAAAGAATGAGGTGATATGGGCATAAAGTATGACCACCTAGTATTAAACAATACAGCTGGGACACAAAGCTGACCTTCACAGAAAGGACAGGCCAGAGCTCCCAGTAAGCAGAGCCTGGCTACGTCAACAGAGGTGGCAAATGCCTGAGCCCTTAACTCAGGCAACCCTCGTGACACTTCAGGAGGGCGTGAAGGAAATGCACACACTGCATATCAACAGGAATAAATAAGATTCCTGAAACATAGAAAACAACTGCCTTTGCCTTTCTGTAATACATTACTTGAACGGAAAGACAAAACAACTATCCAGGGTTCGGAGGAAGCTACTGCAGGTGTTCTTCTCTAGGTAAACCAAGATAGTGATTTACAAGTTTTCTTAAACGTAGACATCCAGACTCCTTTTGTGCTACACCAAAAGTATAATTCAGCAGTTCCAAGAATGTCTCACTAACCACCTCCACCAAGTGATGTCGGTAAGAATCCTATAAAACTGTAACTCATCAGATACCAACTCAAAAGAGAAACACACACACTCTCTCACGATTATTTTTATCTCAACCAGGAACACTCAGGTTCTCATGCTGCACTCAAGTCTATTCTGCATCCTAAAATGATCAACTCTCACAAGAGACCAAGGATGAGGCTGTGTTTCAGTGAGCCCAAGAAAATGTGACAATGCAACCACAGGGGACCTAGGCTGCCTTAAGTGAAACTACCAGCCGAGGGGTTTCCAGCACTGTCCACCTGAGGAACAAACCCAAAACATGAAGGAAAACAACTCTAGAGTATATAACAACATGGTGCTTCCTAAGAACTCTGTATTTCTCTTCGTAGATCCTATCCTTGGGCACTGCAGTCTTTTCTAGTTCCAGAACACTATCACACACTCTCTTTACTCTCTGTATTAAAGCAAAACAGTGTCATCAAGATACAAATGAAATGTTGGAGATCTAGGTGAAGTCGCCTGTCAAGGACATTTGGCTAAGTTAGGATGACAGCAGGAAGTCAGTATCTTTCTAGTACATTCTGCATCAATTTCAAAGGCAATTACAATTATTCTTTCAGCCTGAGCACACTAGACAGTTCATGCTGTGCACTAAAACTAAGCTACCTAACATTCTAGAAAAAAAAAAAAAAACCAGAAAGAGTTCAAAATTTATTTTATAAATAAAGTTCAATTTTACAGGTTAACAGACTAAGGAAAAACATAAAACTATAAACTAACGACTTAGCCCACTATATTTCAGATCTTAAATGATTTTTTCCCTTTCAAATGAGGCTCAAGATTGACTTGTAAATGTCATGTGTCTCTGCCTCCCACACACTGTTACCTCTGTGGCGTCTGCTGACTGACAATAGCATTTGCAGTCTCCCTCAGATACACCTCCCAGTCTGTCTCCGGGATTTCTTGGTCTTCAGTAAAAGGGTATCTATGAAACACAGAGAAGATAATGAACAAGCAGCTCTCATGTCCCGGAGTGCTGCGTGCTGTAACAACCCCACTCACTGCTGCACTCTGCAGGCTTCACACATAAGTAAGGCTTTCCTGAGGTTCCTGCCAGACTTCTCGGCCAGCCTATGAGCCAATTTCGAAGGAAGAGCCAGACCTTCCTTCTTGCAGACTGTGGATAGTACACTGCAAATCTGGAAGAAAAATTAACAAAGAGGAGAAGCACAGGGAGGCAATTTTAAGCACTGTGAGCATGGTGTGGAGGCCTTTCACAGTGCTGCGCTGTGCTGCCTCCTACAGGACACATACGGTGCTGCCGTGTGCAATCTGTCAGTATCAGCTATGAGCAGGAAAGGTGCTGCTGCATACAATCTCCCACAATCTACTGTGAGCTGGAAAGCTATCTATTGTGATGTTAGAATGAAAAGGGAGATAGTGCACTGATTCCCACCCACAGGGACCAGGGATTATCTACTTTCTCTATGTTCCCATTCCCCCTACAACTAAGTAAATCAGCTTGAGGCAGAAGACACTAAATACTTGAGAAGACTTCAGGAGGCTTGGTGAATTCCTACTACTCATCGGTTAAGAGTCAAAGACAAAGAGAACACGTTCTGTTCTATGCTTGTATTCACCACTAAACACATCACTATCACTTGGCACCTATTAATAGCTGGCCTTCGGCTCTATCTGCAGCTGCCCTTCAATGACTGACAGGCTTCATTGTTTCAGAAAACAAAACTAGAGGTCAAGTGTTTTTGGAAAACAACCTAACTTACATCTTCGATGCTGGGAGCAGGCACACGAACTGCCAGGCACCTGCTTCGGATTGGGGGTATCACTTTAGACGTGGAATTGCAGCACAAGATCAGCCTGCAGGTAGACATGTACTTCTCCATGGTCCTACGCAAGGCGTGCTGAGCATCCTTTGTGAGTTTGTCCACCTCTGTCAATAATACCACTGGGTCAAAAAGAAACAAAACTGGCTTTAACTGGGGACCACTTAAGCCTTAATTTCTAACTTTACTGTGTCCTCATTAATTAGCAGAAAATCCCAAATAGATGCCTGATAGTCTGCTTTTACCTTAGAAAAGAACAAATCAGATTTACCAGAAGAATATTTTTAGTTTTTAAAATTAAAATTAAACAAGACCACGAAAGAAACACTGGTGAAAATGAAGTTAACTGAGGACTTCTCACTCCAGCCTTTACCACTGATAAGGAAGCTGCAAGACAAGGGTGTGCTGCACTATTCCATGGTTCTAAGTAATCCGTAATTCTCTGGAACTCTCTGTTGCAACAGTCACAGCGGGTGGGCACCACCAAGAAGAGACTATGGAAGCACATACAGGAAGACTGCATCTGGCTGCACTGTAGGCTGGGCCAGTCAGCCGGTCTTAAGTGGTTCAGGAATGGTGCAAGGGACGAATCCAACTTTCAAATTTTTTATCCTCTTATCAAGCTGTTTCCAAAGGACAGCAGTAGCAGCGGGATTTCAGTTTAGATACACCCACAGACAAAGCAACCTCGACAGCCAAGTCAAACTACATCCACATCTGTGCTGACAGGAATAAACAATGACAAAGCATCATGCTTGAGTGAGGGAGAAAGGAGGAATCCATGACACCTGTCCCAGTGGTTAGGGCACTAAACCCTAAATTGTCCACAAGATACTCTGGCAGTCACAGCCAATATCAAAGCAGAACTTGTAAGCAGATGCAGGTCACATAGGGCCCAATCTGTGGCTGAGAACACGGGACCCTGAAACAATACGGTCTGGGCAAGTGGAGATTTCTGAAATGCTAAGATGATGCTCCACACAGAGCCCAGCAGCAGAAGCAGGCTGAGCAGAGCAGGGAACAGACAGGGACAAGGATGTAGAGTGGCAGGAAAAGCAAAGGAGTAGAGACGGCAGCATAGGGCCATGTGCCTCACTGCTTTCTGAAAATAAAACACAGGACCAAACCTAGAAAACCCCTCTCTGGCCTCCTACTTTCAAAGACTACAGGAAAATCTACTTTAAAAAAAAAAATTCACATTTAATAAAAAATAGTCGACAGCAAAGAAACATTGAATTCAAAGGTCTACAAAATACATTATTTTCAAGAAATCATAAATTTAATGGAAAAACCATGTTAATCTAACTTTGGAAGCACAAGTGACCAAGTTCTGACTGAATACTCCTATAAAAAGCTGGGCACGAACCTCAGCTCTAGTGAAGCAGAGACAGGTGTGTCCCAGCTCTCACTGCCCTGTCAGCAGAGCTGCAAGTTCAGTGAGAGACCCCACCTCAATCACAAGATGAAGAATGAGCTAGGAAGACAGGAGTGTCAACCTCCATCCTTGACTCGCACTTCCTCACATCCTCACATGTGGACAGTATGTTGTTTCTTATTTTACATGATTTGTGATCCTGTTACCTTGTTCTGAAATGTCAAATAGGCACCACAGACACAAGACTGAACACCATAAGCAGAGACCAGGGCGACCACTCAGATGTCTTTTCTTTTTTTTTTTTTGGTGACAGGTGTCTACCTGCAGGCCTGGCTGTCCTAGAGCTCACTCTATAAATCAGGCTGGCCTGGAACGTACAGAGATCCTCCATCCTGCATCTGCCTCCCTAGTGCTCAGATTAAGGGTGGGTGCAACCATGCAGAGCAAGCATTCATTCGTAACTCCAATATAAAAGTACACACTGATGGTCTCCGGCCTCACAGAAAGTCCCCTCACCACCTACCTTTGAAGTCTCTTTGTGAGCTGGTTTCCAGCTGTTGTGACTGTGCCACTGTCTTCAGCATCTCCTGAATTACAACCCGGTCGCTGTTCCCAGCATCACTACATCAGAATAATGGTCACATGGCTGTAAACATTCACCAAGTATTGCACTCTCCTTAATCTGTTGTTATGTGAGCAGTATCAGGAAGTTTGCTCTCATTTGGTTTCTGTTGAAACTAGTAATATCTAATTACAATTATGAACCTTGAAACTTGAGATCATTTAGGTTCAGTAACAAATTTAAATTGTATCACCACTAAAAACATTGTGTTCTTGCAGTAGTTTATTATTACTTAGACAGCAAAACTATCAGTGTAACAAATATCTTGATAATGCCTTGATAGTAAAAAAATACTTGAAACTGCACAACACAGTTTTCCTTTACTTGCTACAGCTGGATCATAACATCTGGACACTGGTGATCACTTTCCCCATCAAGAACTAGAATAGTCCCCAAATAGCCTATAGGGCAAACACACTTACTTTTATAATTTGAACCATTCTCAATCTTTTCCTTGAATCCTCTCAGGGTTACTCGAAGGTTCATAAAGAGCTATTCATAAGGGCTGCCACCAAAGCCACATATACAAGAGCTTAAGACTCCCCCTTCCACTCCCTCCGTCCCACCCATTCCTTTACACAGACACTTAGCTCAGTGAGGTGGACCATGTTACCCACTGTCCTAAGGACCTCTGACAACAGGATTTATAAAAACTCTCTAAGCTGGAGGACAATGACTGTAAACACTTCTCTGCTGTTGTTATTTTGCTAAATCTCTAACTACTTTTCTAAAAATATTTAGGAGTGGTTTACCTGGGATTAACTTCAAGGTGGTAGTTACTTGCAATGGTGCTGATTTCAATTTTTTTTTTAGATGGAGTCTGCGAATGAAACAAGAATCGGTTCAACATTTACTTATTGGCTGTCTTCTTTTTATTTCATGTATCACCAAATCACCACTGCCAACTATCTACACAGTCTTCCATGTTAACATAGAAATAAAAGGAAAATATATTCGTAGGGTCAGTGCTTCATGAAAAATTAATATATAAAAAGAGAAAATGTCATAGATACATATTTTGCTTTTTCCACTTAATAATGTATCTTTGCAGTCCCTCTCAGACAATTGGTATGTGGTCATGACTGCATTATCAACTCATGACATGCATGTTCTACAACTAATTATCCTTATGGATTTTCACATATTTGACACTGGGCATGTCTGTGTCACCTGTCTATAGAGCCATCAACTCAACAAGAAGTTAACATGTCTATAAGGACATGCACCCCTATAATTGTTCTGCCTTAACACAGGCCTCAAAACACAAGTCAACAGACCATAGACTAGACTAAATCCTCTGACAGTAGTGAAAAGCCAGGACTCAAGTTGGTGAATTGCATTTTGCCATAAAACTTGCTATTTCTATTTCTTAAAATTAATGAATGCATCTCAACAGTCTCTCTCTCCCATCGTCTCTTTAAGTAAACCAACCTTCCCTTAAGCTAGTTTATATTAAACAATCTATTTCTAGGGATGACGTAATACACTCACTTCACTTATCCTCTCCATAACTTTATATCATTTCAGAAACGTATTCTCCATATGGAATTTAGGGTGGCATCACACACTTTTTAAACATTAGGATTCTGACTGAAATTCATACCATAACCTGGGACAGACTTAAATATTAAGCCTCCCATGTGAGAACATACCCTATATTTCTATTTGCTCAGGTTTTTTTTTTTTTTGTCTTGTAGAATAGTATTTCTTCTGAGATAATTCAGCATTACTCTCCTGAAGATACTATTAATAGCATGACCATCCACACTAAGCATTTTCCCCCTTCTGAATACAAAATACCATTAAGACACTGTAGTAGATGCCATGAAAGACTTGAAAATGGGCATGACATATTCTTGACATAACTTCAAAACAAATATCATCTTGCTGAGGTAAAAGATAAAAAACCATAATCAAGGCACACTACACACCACCATGTGTAAGGAGCTGCCGTTTCTGCTGGGCCGAGCACACATAAGAAAAGGGCACTGCAGGCACTGGGGAATGGCTGAGTGAAATACACTTGCGTGTTCACGGCAAGCGTGATGACTCCACATAAAAGCTGTAGCGCTAGTACCAATGCTACTGTCTGTAACACCGGGGGACCTCACAGAGAGGCGGGAGGCACAGACAGGACAATCTCCAGAAGCCCCCAGGTCCACCAGCAGAGCTTGGGAGAAAGCAAGGGACTGTTTGTCTTAAACAAAATGGGAAAGAACGGACTGAGAGCTGACAGTTACCCGACTCATCCCACCTTCATAAGCACACAGGCACACAACTTCTTAAGTCACACACTAGGCAACCAGTGGTGGGGAGAGGTAGGTATACACATGACCAGGATTGAAAATCCCCACCAGAAACAGCTGCTAAGCCTCAACCTGAGATGCTTACTGTGATACTCTGATGCTCAATTCTCAGCTTCTCCACCCCAACACCATAAAGTTCACGTAGAATACACATAATTCTTGTCTTCTTTCCAGCACCTGATGGGCCATATACTAAGAGGTGAGGAAAGTCTCCACACTGCACCTAAGGGGGGGGAAAAAAAAAGAACAAGACATTTGATCCTACTCAAACTGAGGTGAACCAAGTTAAACAAACCACTTTAAAAGTACCAAGATACTGTGTTTATCATCCAACTCCAACAGAAAATGGACCGAACTCTGGACACTAAATAAAGGTAGGAACTCCCTAAGTAAACTACCTGAAGGGCCCGTGTGAAAGTAAGGGATGAGAGAAGGCGAGATAGATAGATCTCTGCAACTAAGACAGATGCTTCTCTGGCCCGGGTTCCCCATAATGGAGTTCTTGCTCAGAAACAGGTGCACGGATTTCCTTGTAAGTTCACTTGGGAGAGACAGAAGAACTTCACACTCAATCAGGGTCGATGCAAAGCTATGGAAAAGACAGCAGTAACAGAGTGCTATCCAACGAAAGAGTGGAGACTTGATCTTGACACTAGGAAACTGACCATTGAAGCTATTGCCCGGAAAACCGGTATGTGTATAAACGAAGCATAATGTTCCATTTTAAATTGGCGCATGCATCACAAAACAAAAACAAACCTAAAGCATAATCTTCCACTTCACCCCCGAGTCTTCCAAAAGCGCTCGTGTGAAGGATTAGCGGCATTTGTTAAGATAATGTCTCCGTTTCAGAAAAGACTTAGCTGTGATTCTGCAGAGGCCAGTTAACTAAGAACAGGGTCCCGGAGCATAGTCAGCTTCATCAGCTTCCCATCTAGCGAGATCTCTGTAGCAGGAGAGCCGATCTGGCCATTGCAGTGACACAGACGCCCGGGGCACACCCCCATCCCCGCCCCCTACAGCCGGTGCTTGCTCATTCTCCACTACACTGGCCTTCTTCAGGTCCCCACACCAAACTCATGGGAACCGCGGCAGCAAAAACACAGCACTCTGAGGAACCCTCCACTCTGACCCCCTCGCTAACACTGGGGCACCCGCCTCCTCCCTTCCCCCGGCAGCGCAGGAAGCGGCCGAGCGGGGCGGCCTCCTCCCTCCCGGTCGGCTCACCAGGTTGCGCAGCTGTGCTGCCTGTTCCTTGTGATAGTCCAGCCGGGCAAGGGAGCTCGGCCGGTATTTGTCCACCCAGAGGCTCATGACTGCTTCACTGTCCCACCAGCGGGCCGGCCACCTAGCCAGGAGAGTTTTCCCGCGAGCGCGAAAGGGTGCGACGTCACTTCCGGTAGCCGACGACTTCCGGATAGGGAGACCGGGAAATTCAAACGGGGTCAGAAACAGTCGCTGCAGTTCCCACTGCCACCACTACACCAACAGTGTGGGGGCAATCGTCCCTTTTTCTCTGTAACATTTTAGAAAACATTGGAAGGAATTAAAGATGTATCTCTGACATCCAGGACGGCCAGTCTGAGTGTTTAGGGAAGGAAGTTTCCTCCATTTCATTTTTTCATGTATTCACTGATTCACAACTTTACTCTAATTTGTGCTACATAATTTGTTATCTTTTTTTTTTTTTTTTAAGTAACAAACAAACAGACGTTAATGGTCAATGAGCATTTGCCTACATTCCTCTGTGAACTATGTTCTGAAGTGAGAAAGTAAAGGAAATCAGAAGCAAAAGGATTGAAGGGCCATGTTTAAAGACACTGGGATTGTGATGAGGGAAAGATCAGAGGTGGAGAGTGAGGTAGGTGTTACAGTGAGCTGTGATTTGACAACCGTGCCCAGAAGCATGACAGACAGCTTCCATAAAGACAGACAGTTCATGGTGGATTCTAGGATATATGCTTGAAAGCTATGTTCTAAAAGATTGAATATATTCCAAGATAAATGG